>NW_026972289.1:0-43030 GCF_036711695.1 Zophobas morio | reverse complement strand
TCAAAAGTGACGTTTCTGAAGAATTTTAACAGTTTTCTTGTATCTACGAACGCCAGAATGCATAAAATTGACCTAAACGTCTCCTTTTCCTATTCTGAGTCGATTCTGCATGCTTTAAGTGTGTTTGGTGGCTCAGAACCATCAAAAAACGTTGAAATATAGTTCAAATTCAATAAAAATCGACAAAAATACAGTTTCTAGCTAAAATTTGATGGTTTCGTTGCACTTTCCGAGCCCGTAGGGTATCTGATTGGCTTAAAAGTACAAGAAAACACTTCAAAAGTGACGTTTCTGAAGAATTTTAACAGTTTTCTTGTATCTACGAACGCCAGAATGCATAAAATTGACCTAAACTTCTCCTTTTCCTATTCTGAGTCGATTCTGCATGCTTTAAGTGTGTTTGGTGGCTCAGAACCATCAAAAAACGTTGAAATATAGTTCAAATTCAATAAAAATCGACAAAAATACAGTTTCTAGCTAAAATTTGATGGTTTCGTTGCACTTTCCGAGCTCGTAGGGTATCTGATTGGCTTAAAAGTACAAGAAAACACTTCAAAAGTGACGTTTCTGAAGAATTTTAACAGTTTTCTTGTATCTACGAACGCCAGAATGCATAAAATTGACCTAAACGTCTCCTTTTCCTATTCTGAGTCGATTCTGCATGCTTTAAGTGTGTTTGGTGGCTCAGAACCATCAAAAAACGTTGAAATATAGTTCAAATTCAATAAAAATCGACAAAAATACAGTTTCTAGCTAAAATTTGATGGTTTCGTTGCACTTTCCGAGCCCGTTGGGTATCTGATTGGCTTAAAAGTACAAGAAAACACTTCAAAAGTGACGTTTCTGAAGAATTTTAACAGTTTTCTTGTATCTACGAACGCCAGAATGCTATAAAATTGACCTAAACGTCTCCTTTTCCTATTCTGAGTCGATTCTGCATGCTTTAAGTGTGTTTGGTTGCTCAGAACCATCAAAAAACGTTGAAATATAGTTCAAATTCAATAAAAATCGACAAAAATACAGTTTCTAGCTAAAATTTGATGGTTTCGTTGCACTTTCCGAGCCCGTTGGGAATCTGATTGGCTTAAAAGTACAAGAAAACACTTCAAAAGTGACGTTTCTGAAGAATTTTAACAGTTTTCTTGTATCTACGAACGCCAGATTGCATAAAATTGACCTAAACGTCTCCTTTTCCTATTCTGAGTCGATTCTGCATGCTTTAAGTGTGCTTGGTGGCTCAGAACCATCAAAAAACGTTGAAATATAGTTCAAATTCAATAAAAATCGACAAAAATACAGTTTCTAGCTAAAATTTGATGGTTTCGTTGCACTTTCCGAGCCCGTAGGGTATCTGATTGGCTTAAAAGTACAAGAAAACACTTCAAAAGTGACGTTTCTGAAGAATTTTAACAGTTTTCTTGTATCTACGAACGCCAGAATGCATAAAATTGACCTAAACTTCTCCTTTTCCTATTCTGAGTCGATTCTGCATGCTTTAAGTGTGTTTGGTGGCTCAGAACCATCAAAAAACGTTGAAATATAGTTCAAATTCAATAAAAATCGACAAAAATACAGTTTCTAGCTAAAATTTGATGGTTTCGTTGCACTTTCCGAGCCCGTAGGGTATCTGATTGGCTTAAAAGTACAAGAAAACACTTCAAAAGTGACGTTTCTGAAGAATTTTAACAGTTTTCTTGTATCTACGAACGCCAGAATGCATAAAATTGACCTAAACATCTCCTTTTCCTATTCTGAGTCGATTCTGCATGCTTTAAGTGTGTTTGGTGGCTCAGAACCATCAAAAAACGTTGAAATATAGTTCAAATTCAATAAAAATAGACAAAAATACAGTTTCTAGCTAAAATTTGATGGTTTCGTTGCACTTTGCCGAGCCCGTAGGGTATCTGATTGGCTTAAAAGTACAAGAAAACACTTCAAAAGTGACGTTTCTGAAGAATTTTAACAGTTTTCTTGTATCTACGAACGCCAGAATGCATAAAATTGACCTAAACGTCTCCTTTTCCTATTCTGAGTCGATTCTGCATGCTTTAAGTGTGTTTGGTGGCTCAGAACCATCAAAAAACGTTGAAATATAGTTCAAATTCAATAAAAATCGACAAAAATACAGTTTCTAGCTAAAATTTGATGGTTTCGTTGCACTTTCCGAGCCCGTAGGGTATCTGATTGGCTTAAAAGTACAAGAAAACACTTCAAAAGTGACTGTTTCTGAAGAATTTTAACAGTTTTCTTGTATCTACGAACGCCAGAATGCATAAAATTGACCTAAACGTCTCCTTTTCCTATTCTGAGTCGATTCTGCATGCTTTAAGTGTGTTTGGTGGCTCAGAACCATCAAAAAACGTTGAAATATAGTTCAAATTCAATAAAAATCGACAAAAATACAGTTTCTAGCTAAAATTTGATGGTTTCGTTGCACTTTCCGAGCCCGTAGGGTATCTGATTGGCTTAAAAGTACAAGAAAACACTTCAAAAGTGACGTTTCTGAAGAATTTTAACAGTTTTCTTGTATCTACGAACGCCAGAATGCATAAAATTGACCTAAACGTCTCCTTTTCCTATTCTGAGTCGATTCTGCATGCTTTAAGTGTGTTTGGTGGCTCAGAACCATCAAAAAACGTTGAAATATAGTTCAAATTCAATAAAAATCGACAAAAATACAGTTTCTAGCTAAAATTTGATGGTTTCGTTGCACTTTCCGAGCCCGTAGGGTATCTGATTGGCTTAAAAGTACAAGAAAACACTTCAAAAGTGACGTTTCTGAAGAATTTTAACAGTTTTCTTGTATCTACGAACGCCAGAATGCATAAAATTGACCTAAACGTCTCCTTTTCCTATTCTGAGTCGATTCTGCATGCTTTAAGTGTGTTTGGTGGCTCAGAACCATCAAAAAACGTTGAAATATAGTTCAAATTCAATAAAAATCGACAAAAATACAGTTTCTAGCTAAAATTTGATGGTTTCGTTGCACTTTCCGAGCCCGTAGGGTATCTGATTGGCTTAAAAGTACAAGAAAACACTTCAAAAGTGACGTTTCTGAAGAATTTTAACAGTTTTCTTG
This sequence comes from Zophobas morio, assembly GCF_036711695.1. Classification (NCBI taxonomy): domain Eukaryota; kingdom Metazoa; phylum Arthropoda; class Insecta; order Coleoptera; family Tenebrionidae; genus Zophobas; species Zophobas morio. The sequence goes on along the minus strand of NW_026972289.1, from coordinate 39,951 downwards.
TATCTACGAACGCCAGAATGCATAAAATTGACCTAAACGTCTCCTTTTCCTATTCTGAGTCGATTCTGCATGCTTTAAGTGTGTTTGGTGGCTCAGAACCATCAAAAAACGTTGAAATATAGTTCAAATTCAATAAAAATCGACAAAAATACAGTTTCTAGCTAAAATTTGATGGTTTCGTTGCACTTTCCGAGCCCGTAGGGTATCTGATTGGCTTAAAAGTACAAGAAAACACTTCAAAAGTGACGTTTCTGAAGAATTTTAACAGTTTTCTTGTATCTACGAACGCCAGAATGCATAAAATTGACCTAAACGTCTCCTTTTCCTATTCTGAGTCGATTCTGCATGCTTTAAGTGTGTTTGGTGGCTCAGAACCATCAAAAAACGTTGAAATATAGTTCAAATTCAATAAAAATCGACAAAAATACAGTTTCTAGCTAAAATTTGATGGTTTCGTTGCACTTTCCGAGCCCGTAGGGTATCTGATTGGCTTAAAAGTACAAGAAAACACTTCAAAAGTGACGTTTCTGAAGAATTTTAACAGTTTTCTTGTATCTACGAACGCCAGAATGCATAAAATTGACCTAAACGTCTCCTTTTCCTATTCTGAGTCGATTCTGCATGCTTTAAGTGTGTTTGGTGGCTCAGAACCATCAAAAAACGTTGAAATATAGTTCAAATTCAATAAAAATCGACAAAAATACAGTTTCTAGCTAAAATTTGATGGTTTCGTTGCACTTTCCGAGCCCGTAGGGTATCTGATTGGCTTAAAAGTACAAGAAAACACTTCAAAAGTGACGTTTCTGAAGAATTTTAACAGTTTTCTTGTATCTACGAACGCCAGAATGCATAAAATTGACCTAAACGTCTCCTTTTCCTATTCTGAGTCGATTCTGCATGCTTTAAGTGTGTTTGGTGGCTCAGAACCATCAAAAAACGTTGAAATATAGTTCAAATTCAATAAAAATCGACAAAAATACAGTTTCTAGCTAAAATTTGATGGTTTCGTTGCACTTTCCGAGCCCGGTAGGGTATCTGATTGGCTTAAAAGTACAAGAAAACACTTCAAAAGTGACGTTTCTGAAGAATTTTAACAGTTTTCTTGTATCTACGAACGCCAGAATGCATAAAATTGACCTAAACGTCTCCTTTTCCTATTCTGAGTCGATTCTGCATGCTTTAAGTGTGTTTGGTGGCTCAGAACCATCAAAAAACGTTGAAATATAGTTCAAATTCAATAAAAATCGACAAAAATACAGTTTCTAGCTAAAATTTGATGGTTTCGTTGCACTTTCCGAGCCCGTAGGGTATCTGATTGGCTTAAAAGTACAAGAAAACACTTCAAAAGTGACGTTTCTGAAGAATTTTAACAGTTTTCTTGTATCTACGAACGCCAGAATGCATAAAATTGACCTAAACGTCTCCTTTTCCTATTCTGAGTCGATTCTGCATGCTTTAAGTGTGTTTGGTGGCTCAGAACCATCAAAAAACGTTGAAATATAGTTCAAATTCAATAAAAATCGACAAAAATACAGTTTCTAGCTAAAATTTGATGGTTTCGTTGCACTTTCCGAGCCCGTAGGGTATCTGATTGGCTTAAAAGTACAAGAAAACACTTCAAAAGTGACGTTTCTGAAGAATTTTAACAGTTTTCTTGTATCTACGAACGCCAGAATGCATAAAATTGACCTAAACGTCTCCTTTTCCTATTCTGAGTCGATTCTGCATGCTTTAAGTGTGTTTGGTGGCTCAGAACCATCAAAAAACGTTGAAATATAGTTCAAATTCAATAAAAATCGACAAAAATACAGTTTCTAGCTAAAATTTGATGGTTTCGTTGCACTTTCCGAGCCCGTAGGGTATCTGATTGGCTTAAAAGTACAAGAAAACACTTCAAAAGTGACGTTTCTGAAGAATTTTAACAGTTTTCTTGTATCTACGAACGCCAGAATGCATAAAATTGACCTAAACGTCTCCTTTTCCTATTCTGAGTCGATTCTGCATGCTTTAAGTGTGTTTGGTGGCTCAGAACCATCAAAAAACGTTGAAATATAGTTCAAATTCAATAAAAATCGACAAAAATACAGTTTCTAGCTAAAATTTGATGGTTTCGTTGCACTTTCCGAGCCCGTAGGGTATCTGATTGGCTTAAAAGTACAAGAAAACACTTCAAAAGTGACGTTTCTGAAGAATTTTAACAGTTTTCTTGTATCTACGAACGCCAGAATGCATAAAATTGACCTAAACGTCTCCTTTTCCTATTCTGAGTCGATTCTGCATGCTTTAAGTGTGTTTGGTGGCTCAGAACCATCAAAAAACGTTGAAATATAGTTCAAATTCAATAAAAATCGACAAAAATACAGTTTCTAGCTAAAATTTGATGGTTTCGTTGCACTTTCCGAGCCCGTAGGGTATCTGATTGGCTTAAAAGTACAAGAAAACACTTCAAAAGTGACGTTTCTGAAGAATTTTAACAGTTTTCTTGTATCTACGAACGCCAGAATGCATAAAATTGACCTAAACGTCTCCTTTTCCTATTCTGAGTCGATTCTGCATGCTTTAAGTGTGTTTGGTGGCTCAGAACCATCAAAAAACGTTGAAATATAGTTCAAATTCAATAAAAATCGACAAAAATACAGTTTCTAGCTAAAATTTGATGGTTTCGTTGCACTTTCCGAGCCCGTAGGGTATCTGATTGGCTTAAAAGTACAAGAAAACACTTCAAAAGTGACGTTTCTGAAGAATTTTAACAGTTTTCTTGTATCTACGAACGCCAGAATGCATAAAATTGACCTAAACGTCTCCTTTTCCTATTCTGAGTCGATTCTGCATGCTTTAAGTGTGTTTGGTGGCTCAGAACCATCAAAAAACGTTGAAATATAGTTCAAATTCAATAAAAATCGACAAAAATACAGTTTCTAGCTAAAATTTGATGGTTTCGTTGCACTTTCCGAGCCCGTAGGGTATCTGATTGGCTTAAAAGTACAAGAAAACACTTCAAAAGTGACGTTTCTGAAGAATTTTAACAGTTTTCTTGTATCTACGAACGCCAGAATGCATAAAATTGACCTAAACGTCTCCTTTTCCTATTCTGAGTCGATTCTGCATGCTTTAAGTGTGTTTGGTGGCTCAGAACCATCAAAAAACGTTGAAATATAGTTCAAATTCAATAAAAATCGACAAAAATACAGTTTCTAGCTAAAATTTGATGGTTTCGTTGCACTTTCCGAGCCCGTAGGGTATCTGATTGGCTTAAAAGTACAAGAAAACACTTCAAAAGTGACGTTTCTGAAGAATTTTAACAGTTTTCTTGTATCTACGAACGCCAGAATGCATAAAATTGACCTAAACGTCTCCTTTTCCTATTCTGAGTCGATTCTGCATGCTTTAAGTGTGTTTGGTGGCTCAGAACCATCAAAAAACGTTGAAATATAGTTCAAATTCAATAAAAATCGACAAAAATACAGTTTCTAGCTAAAATTTGATGGTTTCGTTGCACTTTCCGAGCCCGTAGGGTATCTGATTGGCTTAAAAGTACAAGAAAACACTTCAAAAGTGACGTTTCTGAAGAATTTTAACAGTTTTCTTGTATCTACGAACGCCAGAATGCATAAAATTGACCTAAACGTCTCCTTTTCCTATTCTGAGTCGATTCTGCATGCTTTAAGTGTGTTTGGTGGCTCAGAACCATCAAAAAACGTTGAAATATAGTTCAAATTCAATAAAAATCGACAAAAATACAGTTTCTAGCTAAAATTTGATGGTTTCGTTGCACTTTCCGAGCCCGTAGGGTATCTGATTGGCTTAAAAGTACAAGAAAACACTTCAAAAGTGACGTTTCTGAAGAATTTTAACAGTTTTCTTGTATCTACGAACGCCAGAATGCATTGACCTAAACGTCTCCTTTTCCTATTCTGAGTCGATTCTGCATGCTTTAAGTGTGTTTGGTGGCTCAGAACCATCAAAAAACGTTGAAATATAGTTCAAATTCAATAAAAATCGACAAAAATACAGTTTCTAGCTAAAATTTGATGGTTTCGTTGCACTTTCCGAGCCCGTAGGGTATCTGATTGGCTTAAAAGTACAAGAAAACACTTCAAAAGTGACGTTTCTGAAGAATTTTAACAGTTTTCTTGTATCTACGAACGCCAGAATGCATAAAATTGACCTAAACGTCTCCTTTTCCTATTCTGAGTCGATTCTGCATGCTTTAAGTGTGTTTGGTGGCTCAGAACCATCAAAAAACGTTGAAATATAGTTCAAATTCAATAAAAATCGACAAAAATACAGTTTCTAGCTAAAATTTGATGGTTTCGTTGCACTTTCCGAGCCCGTAGGGTATCTGATTGGCTTAAAAGTACAAGAAAACACTTCAAAAGTGACGTTTCTGAAGAATTTTAACAGTTTTCTTGTATCTACGAACGCCAGAATGCATAAAATTGACCTAAACGTCTCCTTTTCCTATTCTGAGTCGATTCTGCATGCTTTAAGTGTGTTTGGTGGCTCAGAACCATCAAAAAACGTTGAAATATAGTTCAAATTCAATAAAAATCGACAAAAATACAGTTTCTAGCTAAAATTTGATGGTTTCGTTGCACTTTCCGAGCCCGTAGGGTATCTGATTGGCTTAAAAGTACAAGAAAACACTTCAAAAGTGACGTTTCTGAAGAATTTTAACAGTTTTCTTGTATCTACGAACGCCAGAATGCATAAAATTGACCTAAACGTCTCCTTTTCCTATTCTGAGTCGATTCTGCATGCTTTAAGTGTGTTTGGTGGCTCAGAACCATCAAAAAACGTTGAAATATAGTTCAAATTCAATAAAAATCGACAAAAATACAGTTTCTAGCTAAAATTTGATGGTTTCGTTGCACTTTCCGAGCCCGTAGGGTATCTGATTGGCTTAAAAGTACAAGAAAACACTTCAAAAGTGACGTTTCTGAAGAATTTTAACAGTTTTCTTGTATCTACGAACGCCAGAATGCATAAAATTGACCTAAACGTCTCCTTTTCCTATTCTGAGTCGATTCTGCATGCTTTAAGTGTGTTTGGTGGCTCAGAACCATCAAAAAACGTTGAAATATAGTTCAAATTCAATAAAAATCGACAAAAATACAGTTTCTAGCTAAAATTTGATGGTTTCGTTGCACTTTCCGAGCCCGTAGGGTATCTGATTGGCTTAAAAGTACAAGAAAACACTTCAAAAGTGACGTTTCTGAAGAATTTTAACAGTTTTCTTGTATCTACGAACGCCAGAATGCATAAAATTGACCTAAACGTCTCCTTTTCCTATTCTGAGTCGATTCTGCATGCTTTAAGTGTGTTTGGTGGCTCAGAACCATCAAAAAACGTTGAAATATAGTTCAAATTCAATAAAAATCGACAAAAATACAGTTTCTAGCTAAAATTTGATGGTTTCGTTGCACTTTCCGAGCCCGTAGGGTATCTGATTGGCTTAAAAGTACAAGAAAACACTTCAAAAGTGACGTTTCTGAAGAATTTTAACAGTTTTCTTGTATCTACGAACGCCAGAATGCATAAAATTGACCTAAACGTCTCCTTTTCCTATTCTGAGTCGATTCTGCATGCTTTAAGTGTGTTTGGTGGCTCAGAACCATCAAAAAACGTTGAAATATAGTTCAAATTCAATAAAAATCGACAAAAATACAGTTTCTAGCTAAAATTTGATGGTTTCGTTGCACTTTCCGAGCCCGTAGGGTATCTGATTGGCTTAAAAGTACAAGAAAACACTTCAAAAGTGACGTTTCTGAAGAATTTTAACAGTTTTCTTGTATCTACGAACGCCAGAATGCATAAAATTGACCTAAACGTCTCCTTTTCCTATTCTGAGTCGATTCTGCATGCTTTAAGTGTGTTTGGTGGCTCAGAACCATCAAAAAACGTTGAAATATAGTTCAAATTCAATAAAAATCGACAAAAATACAGTTTCTAGCTAAAATTTGATGGTTTCGTTGCACTTTCCGAGCCCGTAGGGTATCTGATTGGCTTAAAAGTACAAGAAAACACTTCAAAAGTGACGTTTCTGAAGAATTTTAACAGTTTTCTTGTATCTACGAACGCCAGAATGCATAAAATTGACCTAAACGTCTCCTTTTCCTATTCTGAGTCGATTCTGCATGCTTTAAGTGTGTTTGGTGGCTCAGAACCATCAAAAAACGTTGAAATATAGTTCAAATTCAATAAAAATCGACAAAAATACAGTTTCTAGCTAAAATTTGATGGTTTCGTTGCACTTTCCGAGCCCGTAGGGTATCTGATTGGCTTAAAAGTACAAGAAAACACTTCAAAAGTGACGTTTCTGAAGAATTTTAACAGTTTTCTTGTATCTACGAACGCCAGAATGCATAAAATTGACCTAAACGTCTCCTTTTCCTATTCTGAGTCGATTCTGCATGCTTTAAGTGTGTTTGGTGGCTCAGAACCATCAAAAAACGTTGAAATATAGTTCAAATTCAATAAAAATCGACAAAAATACAGTTTCTAGCTAAAATTTGATGGTTTCGTTGCACTTTCCGAGCCCGTAGGGTATCTGATTGGCTTAAAAGTACAAGAAAACACTTCAAAAGTGACGTTTCTGAAGAATTTTAACAGTTTTCTTGTATCTACGAACGCCAGAATGCATAAAATTGACCTAAACGTCTCCTTTTCCTATTCTGAGTCGATTCTGCATGCTTTAAGTGTGTTTGGTGGCTCAGAACCATCAAAAAACGTTGAAATATAGTTCAAATTCAATAAAAATCGACAAAAATACAGTTTCTAGCTAAAATTTGATGGTTTCGTTGCACTTTCCGAGCCCGTAGGGTATCTGATTGGCTTAAAAGTACAAGAAAACACTTCAAAAGTGACGTTTCTGAAGAATTTTAACAGTTTTCTTGTATCTACGAACGCCAGAATGCATAAAATTGACCTAAACGTCTCCTTTTCCTATTCTGAGTCGATTCTGCATGCTTTAAGTGTGTTTGGTGGCTCAGAACCATCAAAAAACGTTGAAATATAGTTCAAATTCAATAAAAATCGACAAAAATACAGTTTCTAGCTAAAATTTGATGGTTTCGTTGCACTTTCCGAGCCCGTAGGGTATCTGATTGGCTTAAAAGTACAAGAAAACACTTCAAAAGTGACGTTTCTGAAGAATTTTAACAGTTTTCTTGTATCTACGAACGCCAGAATGCATAAAATTGACCTAAACGTCTCCTTTTCCTATTCTGAGTCGATTCTGCATGCTTTAAGTGTGTTTGGTGGCTCAGAACCATCAAAAAACGTTGAAATATAGTTCAAATTCAATAAAAATCGACAAAAATACAGTTTCTAGCTAAAATTTGATGGTTTCGTTGCACTTTCCGAGCCCGTAGGGTATCTGATTGGCTTAAAAGTACAAGAAAACACTTCAAAAGTGACGTTTCTGAAGAATTTTAACAGTTTTCTTGTATCTACGAACGCCAGAATGCATAAAATTGACCTAAACGTCTCCTTTTCCTATTCTGAGTCGATTCTGCATGCTTTAAGTGTGTTTGGTGGCTCAGAACCATCAAAAAACGTTGAAATATAGTTCAAATTCAATAAAAATCGACAAAAATACAGTTTCTAGCTAAAATTTGATGGTTTCGTTGCACTTTCCGAGCCCGTAGGGTATCTGATTGGCTTAAAAGTACAAGAAAACACTTCAAAAGTGACGTTTCTGAAGAATTTTAACAGTTTTCTTGTATCTACGAACGCCAGAATGCATAAAATTGACCTAAACGTCTCCTTTTCCTATTCTGAGTCGATTCTGCATGCTTTAAGTGTGTTTGGTGGCTCAGAACCATCAAAAAACGTTGAAATATAGTTCAAATTCAATAAAAATCGACAAAAATACAGTTTCTAGCTAAAATTTGATGGTTTCGTTGCACTTTCCGAGCCCGTAGGGTATCTGATTGGCTTAAAAGTACAAGAAAACACTTCAAAAGTGACGTTTCTGAAGAATTTTAACAGTTTTCTTGTATCTACGAACGCCAGAATGCATAAAATTGACCTAAACGTCTCCTTTTCCTATTCTGAGTCGATTCTGCATGCTTTAAGTGTGTTTGGTGGCTCAGAACCATCAAAAAACGTTGAAATATAGTTCAAATTCAATAAAAATCGACAAAAATACAGTTTCTAGCTAAAATTTGATGGTTTCGTTGCACTTTCCGAGCCCGTAGGGTATCTGATTGGCTTAAAAGTACAAGAAAACACTTCAAAAGTGACGTTTCTGAAGAATTTTAACAGTTTTCTTGTATCTACGAACGCCAGAATGCATAAAATTGACCTAAACGTCTCCTTTTCCTATTCTGAGTCGATTCTGCATGCTTTAAGTGTGTTTGGTGGCTCAGAACCATCAAAAAACGTTGAAATATAGTTCAAATTCAATAAAAATCGACAAAAATACAGTTTCTAGCTAAAATTTGATGGTTTCGTTGCACTTTCCGAGCCCGTAGGGTATCTGATTGGCTTAAAAGTACAAGAAAACACTTCAAAAGTGACGTTTCTGAAGAATTTAAACAGTTTTCTTGTATCTACGAACGCCAGAATGCATAAAATTGACCTAAACGTCTCCTTTTCCTATTCTGAGTCGATTCTGCATGCTTTAAGTGTGTTTGGTGGCTCAGAACCATCAAAAAACGTTGAAATATAGTTCAAATTCAATAAAAATCGACAAAAATACAGTTTCTAGCTAAAATTTGATGGTTTCGTTGCACTTTCCGAGCCCGTAGGGTATCTGATTGGCTTAAAAGTACAAGAAAACACTTCAAAAGTGACTTCAAAAGTGACGTTTCTGAAGAATTTTAACAGTTTTCTTGTATCTACGAACGCCAGAATGCATAAAATTGACCTAAACGTCTCCTTTTCCTATTCTGAGTCGATTCTGCATGCTTTAAGTGTGTTTGGTGGCTCAGAACCATCAAAAAACGTTGAAATATAGTTCAAATTCAATAAAAATCGACAAAAATACAGTTTCTAGCTAAAATTTGATGGTTTCGTTGCACTTTCCGAGCCCGTAGGGTATCTGATTGGCTTAAAAGTACAAGAAAACACTTCAAAAGTGACGTTTCTGAAGAATTTTAACAGTTTTCTTGTATCTACGAACGCCAGAATGCATAAAATTGACCTAAACGTCTCCTTTTCCTATTCTGAGTCGATTCTGCATGCTTTAAGTGTGTTTGGTGGCTCAGAACCATCAAAAACGTTGAAATATAGTTCAAATTCAATAAAAATCGACAAAAATACAGTCTCTAGCTAAAATTTGATGGTTTCGTTGCACTTTCCGAGCCCGTAGGGTATCTGATTGGCTTAAAAGTACAAGAAAACACTTCAAAAGTGACGTTTCTGAAGAATTTTAACAGTTTTCTTGTATCTACGAACGCCAGAATGCATAAAATTGACCTAAACGTCTCCTTTTCCTATTCTGAGTCGATTCTGCATGCTTTAAGTGTGTTTGGTGGCTCAGAACCATCAAAAAACGTTGAAATATAGTTCAAATTCAATAAAAATCGACAAAAATACAGTTTCTAGCTAAAATTTTATGGTTTCGTTGCACTTTCCGAGCCCGTTGGGTATCTGATTGGCTTAAAAGTACAAGAAAACACTTCAAAAGTGACGTTTCTGAAGAATTTTAACAGTTTTCTTGTATCTACGAAAGCCAGAATGCATAAAATTGACCTAAACGTCTCCTTTTCCTATTCTGAGTCGATTCTGCATGCTTTAAGTGTGTTTGGTGGCTCAGAACCATCAAAAAACATTGAAATATAGTTCAAATTCAATAAAAATCGACAAAAATACAGTTTCTAGCTAAAATTTGATGGTTTCGTTGCACTTTCCGAGCCCGTAGGGTATCTGATTGGCTTAAAAGTACAAGAAAACACTTCAAAAGTGACGTTTCTGAAGAATTTTAACAGTTTTCTTGTATCTACGAACGCCAGAATGCATAAAATTGACCTAAACGTCTCCTTTTCCTATTCTGAGTCGATTCTGCATGCTTTAAGTGTGTTTGGTGGCTCAGAACCATCAAAAAACGTTGAAATATAGTTCAAATTCAATAAAAATCGACAAAAATACAGTTTCTAGCTAAAATTTGATGGTTTCGTTGCACTTTCCGAGCCCGTAGGGTATCTGATTGGCTTAAAAGTACAAGAAAACACTTCAAAAGTGACGTTTCTGAAGAATTTTAACAGTTTTCTTGTATCTACGAACGCCAGAATGCATAAAATTGACCTAAACGTCTCCTTTTCCTATTCTGAGTCGATTCTGCATGCTTTAAGTGTGTTTGGTGGCTCAGAACCATCAAAAAACGTTGAAATATAGTTCAAATTCAATAAAAATCGACAAAAATACAGTTTCTAGCTAAAATTTGATGGTTTCGTTGCACTTTCCGAGCCCGTAGGGTATCTGATTGGCTTAAAAGTACAAGAAAACACTTCAAAAGTGACGTTTCTGAAGAATTTTAACAGTTTTCTTGTATCTACGAACGCCAGAATGCATAAAATTGACCTAAACGTCTCCTTTTCCTATTCTGAGTCGATTCTGCATGCTTTAAGTGTGTTTGGTGGCTCAGAACCATCAAAAAACGTTGAAATATAGTTCAAATTCAATAAAAATCGACAAAAATACAGTTTCTAGCTAAAATTTGATGGTTTCGTTGCACTTTCCGAGCCCGTTGGGTATCTGATTGGCTTAAAAGTACAAGAAAACACTTCAAAAGTGACGTTTCTGAAGAATTTTAACAGTTTTCTTGTATCTACGAACGCCAGAATGCATAAAATTGACCTAAACGTCTCCTTTTCCTATTCTGAGTCGATTCTGCATGCTTTAAGTGTGTTTGGTGGCTCAGAACCATCAAAAAACGTTGAAATATAGTTCAAATTCAATAAAAATCGACAAAAATACAGTTTCTAGCTAAAATTTGATGGTTTCGTTGCACTTTCCGAGCCCGTAGGGTATCTGATTGGCTTAAAAGTACAAGAAAACACTTCAAAAGTGACGTTTCTGAAGAATTTTAACAGTTTTCTTGTATCTACGAACGCCAGAATGCATAAAATTGACCTAAACGTCTCCTTTTTTCTATTCTGAGTCGATTCTGCATGCTTTAAGTGTGTTTGGTGGCTCAGAACCATCAAAAAACGTTGAAATATAGTTCAAATTCAATAAAAATCGACAAAAATACAGTTTCTAGCTAAAATTTGATGGTTTCGTTGCACTTTCCGAGCCCGTAGGGTATCTGATTGGCTTAAAAGTACAAGAAAACACTTCAAAAGTGACGTTTCTGAAGAATTTTAACAGTTTTCTTGTATCTACGAACGCCAGAATGCATAAAATTGACCTAAACATCTCCTTTTCCTATTCTGAGTCGATTCTGCATGCTTTAAGTGTGTTTGGTGGCTCAGAACCATCAAAAAACGTTGAAATATAGTTCAAATTCAATAAAAATCGACAAAAATACAGTTTCTAGCTAAAATTTGATGGTTTCGTTGCACTTTCCGAGCCCGTAGGGTATCTGATTGGCTTAAAAGTACAAGAAAACACTTCAAAAGTGACGTTTCTGAAGAATTTTAACAGTTTTCTTGTATCTACGAACGCCAGAATGCATAAAATTGACCTAAACGTCTCCTTTTCCTATTCTGAGTCGATTCTGCATGCCTTAAGTGTGTTTGGTGGCTCAGAACCATCAAAAAACGTTGAAATATAGTTCAAATTCAATAAAAATCGACAAAAATACAGTTTCTAGCTAAAATTTGATGGTTTCGTTGCACTTTCCGAGCCCGTAGGGTATCTGATTGGCTTAAAAGTACAAGAAAACACTTCAAAAGTGACGTTTCTGAAGAATTTTAACAGTTTTCTTGTATCTACGAACGCCAGAACGCATAAAATTGACCTAAACGTCTCCTTTTCCTATTCTGAGTCGATTCTGCATGCTTTAAGTGTGTTTGGTGGCTCAGAACCATCAAAAAACGTTGAAATATAGTTCAACTTCAATAAAAATCGACAAAAATACAGTTTCTAGCTAAAATTTGATGGTTTCGTTGCACTTTCCGAGCCCGTAGGGTATCTGATTGGCTTAAAAGTACAAGAAAACACTTCAAAAGTGACGTTTCTGAAGAATTTTAACAGTTTTCTTGTATCTACGAACGCCAGAATGCATAAAATTGACCTAAACGTCTCCTTTTCCTATTCTGAGTCGATTCTGCATGCTTTAAGTGTGTTTGGTGGCTCAGAACCATCAAAAAACGTTGAAATATAGTTCAAATTCAATAAAAATCGACAAAAATACAGTTTCTAGCTAAAATTTGATGGTTTCGTTGCACTTTCCGAGCCCGTAGGGTATCTGATTGGCTTAAAAGTACAAGAAAACACTTCAAAAGTGACGTTTCTGAAGAATTTTAACAGTTTTCTTGTATCTACGAACGCCAGAATGCATAAAATTGACCTAAACGTCTCCTTTTCCTATTCTGAGTCGATTCTGCATGCTTTAAGTGTGTTTGGTGGCTCAGAACCATCAAAAAACGTTGAAATATAGTTCAAATTCAATAAAAATCGACAAAAATACAGTTTCTAGCTAAAATTTGATGGTTTCGTTGCACTTTCCGAGCCCGTAGGGTATCTGATTGGCTTAAAAGTACAAGAAAACACTTCAAAAGTGACGTTTCTGAAGAATTTTAACAGTTTTCTTGTATCTACGAACGCCAGAATGCATAAAATTGACCTAAACGTCTCCTTTTCCTATTCTGAGTCGATTCTGCATGCTTTAAGTGTGTTTGGTGGCTCAGAACCATCAAAAAACGTTGAAATATAGTTCAAATTCAATAAAAATCGACAAAAATACAGTTTCTAGCTAAAATTTGATGGTTTCGTTGCACTTTCCGAGCCCGTTGGGTATCTGATTGGCTTAAAAGTACAAGAAAACACTTCAAAAGTGACGTTTCTGAAGAATTTTAACAGTTTTCTTGTATCTACGAACGCCAGAATGCATAAAATTGACCTAAACGTCTCCTTTTCCTATTCTGAGTCGATTCTGCATGCTTTAAGTGTGTTTGGTGGCTCAGAACCATCAAAAAACGTTGAAATATAGTTCAAATTCAATAAAAATCGACAAAAATACAGTTTCTAGCTAAAATTTGATGGTTTCGTTGCACTTTCCGAGCCCGTAGGGTATCTGATTGGCTTAAAAGTACAAGAAAACACTTCAAAAGTGACGTTTCTGAAGAATTTTAACAGTTTTCTTGTATCTACGAACGCCAGAACGCATAAAATTGACCTAAAGGTCTCCTTTTCCTATTCTGAGTCGATTCTGCATGCTTTAAGTGTGTTTGGTGGCTCAGAACCATCAAAAAACGTTGAAATATAGTTAAAATTCAATAAAAATCGACAAAAATACAGTTTCTAGCTAAAATTTGATGGTTTCGTTGCACTTTCCGAGCCCGTAGGGTATCTGATTGGCTTAAAAGTACAAGAAAACACTTCAAAAGTGACGTTTCTGAAGAATTTTAACAGTTTTCTTGTATCTACGAACGCCAGAATGCATAAAATTGACCTAAACGTCTCCTTTTCCTATTCTGAGTCGATTCTGCATGCTTTAAGTGTGTTTGGTGGCTCAGAACCATCAAAAAACGTTGAAATATAGTTCAAATTCAATAAAAATCGACAAAAATACAGTTTCTAGCTAAAATTTGATGGTTTCGTTGCACTTTCCGAGCCCGTTGGGTATCTGATTGGCTTAAAAGTGCAAGAAAACACTTCAAAAGTGACGTTTCTGAAGAATTTTAACAGTTTTCTTGTATCTACGAACGCCAGAATGCATAAAATTGACCTAAACGTCTCCTTTTCCTATTCTGAGTCGATTCTGCATGCTTTAAGTGTGTTTGGTGGCTCAGAACCATCAAAAAACGTTGAAATATAGTTCAAATTCAATAAAAATCGACAAAAATACAGTTTCTAGCTAAAATTTGATGGTTTCGTTGCACTTTCCGAGCCCGTAGGGTATCTGATTGGCTTAAAAGTACAAGAAAACACTTCAAAAGTGACGTTTCTGAAGAATTTTAACAGTTTTCTTGTATCTACGAACGCCAGAATGCATAAAATTGACCTAAACGTCTCCTTTTCCTATTCTGAGTCGATTCTGCATGCTTTAAGTTTGTTTGGTGGCTCAGAACCATCAAAAAACGTTGAAATATAGTTCAAATTCAATAAAAATCGACAAAAATACAGTTTCTAGCTAAAATTTGATGGTTTCGTTGCACTTTCCGAGCCCGTTGGGTATCTGATTGGCTTAAAAGTACAAGAAAACACTTCAAAAGTGACGTTTCTGAAGAATTTTAACAGTTTTCTTGTATCTACGAACGCCACAATGCATAAAATTGACCTAAACGTCTCCTTTTCCTATTCTGAGTCGATTCTGCATGCTTTAAGTGTGTTTGGTGGCTCAGAACCATCAAAAAACGTTGAAATATAGTTCAAATTCAATAAAAATCGGCAAAAATACAGTTTCTAGCTAAAATTTGATGGTTTCGTTGCACTTTCCGAGCCCGTAGGTTATCTGATTGGCTTAAAAGTACAAGAAAACACTTCAAAAGTGACGTTTCTGAAGAATTTTAACAGTTTTCTTGTATCTACGAACGCCAGAATGCATAAAATTGACCTAAACGTCTCCTTTTCCTATTCTGAGTCGATTCTGCATGCTTTAAGTGTGTTTGGTGGCTCAGAACCATCAAAAAACGTTGAAATATAGTTCAAATTCAATAAAAATCGACAAAAATACAGTTTCTAGCTAAAATTTGATGGTTTCGTTGCACTTTCCGAGCCCGTAGGGTATCTGATTGGCTTAAAAGTACAAGAAAACACTTCAAAAGTGACGTTTCTGAAGAATTTTAACAGTTTTCTTGTATCTACGAACGCCAGAATGCATAAAATTGACCTAAACGTCTCCTTTTCCTATTCTGAGTCGATTCTGCATGCTTTAAGTGTGTTTGGTGGCTCAGAACCATCAAAAAACGTTGAAATATAGTTCAAATTCAATAAAAATCGACAAAAATACAGTTTCTAGCTAAAATTTGATGGTTTCGTTGCACTTTCCGAGCCCGTAGGGTATCTGATTGGCTTAAAAGTACAAGAAAACACTTCAAAAGTGACGTTTCTGAAGAATTTTAACAGTTTTCTTGTATCTACGAACGCCAGAATGCATAAAATTGACCTAAACGTCTCCTTTTCCTATTCTGAGTCGATTCTGCATGCTTTAAGTGTGTTTGGTAGCTCAGAACCATCAAAAAACGTTGAAATATAGTTCAAATTCAATAAAAATCGACAAAAATACAGTTTCTAGCTAAAATTTGATGGTTTCGTTGCACTTTCCAAGCCCGTAGGGTATCTGATTGGCTTAAAAGTACAAGAAAACACTTCAAAAGTGACGTTTCTGAAGAATTTTAACAGTTTTCTTGTATCTACGAACGCCAGAATGCATAAAATTGACCTAAACGTCTCCTTTTCCTATTCTGAGTCGATTCTGCATGCTTTAAGTGTGTTTGGTGGCTCAGAACCATCAAAAAACGTTGAAATATAGTTCAAATTCAATAAAAATCGACAAAAATACAGTTTCTAGCTAAAATTTGATGGTTTCGTTGCACTTTCCGAGCCCGTAGGGTATCTGAGTGGCTTAAAAGTACAAGAAAACACTTCAAAAGTGACGTTTCTGAAGAATTTTAACAGTTTTCTTGTATCTACGAACGCCAGAATGCATAAAATTGACCGAAATGTCTCCTTTTCCTATTCTGAGTCGATTCTGCATGCTTTAAGTGTGTTTGGTGGCTCAGAACCATCAAAAAACTTTGAAATATAGTTCAAATTCAATAAAAATCGACAAAAATACAGTTTCTAGCTAAAATTTGATGGTTTCGTTGCACTTTCCGAGCCCGTAGGGTATCTGAGTGGCTTAAAAGTACAAGAAAACACTTCAAAAGTGACGTTTCTGAAGAATTTTAACAGTTTTCTTGTATCTACGAACGCCAGAATGCATAAAATTGACCTAAACGTCTCCTTTTCCTATTCTGAGTCGGTTCTGCATGCTTTAAGTGTGTTTGGTGGCTCAGAACCATCAAAAAACGTTGAAATATAGTTCAAATTCAATAAAAATCGACAAAAATACAGTTTCTAGCTAAAATTTGATGGTTTCGTTGCACTTTCCGAGCCCGTAGGGTATCTGAGTGGCTTAAAAGTACAAGAAAACACTTCAAAAGTGACGTTTCTGAAGAATTTTAACAGTTTTCTTGTATCTACGAACGCCAGAATGCATAAAATTGACCTAAACGTCTCCTTTTCCTATTCTGAGTCGATTCTGCATGCTTTAAGTGTGTTTGGTGGCTCAGAACCATCAAAAAACGTTGAAATATAGTTCAAATTCAATAAAAATCGACGAAAATACAGTTTCTAGCTAAAATTTGATGGTTTCGTTGCACTTTCCGAGCCCGTAGGGTTTCTGATTGGCTTAAAAGTACAAGAAAACACTTCAAAAGTAACGTTTCTGAAGAATTTTAACAGTTTTCTTGTATCTACGAACGCCAGAATGCATAAAATTGACCTAAACGTCTCCTTTTCCTATTCTGAGTCGATTCTGCATGCTTTAAGTGTGTTTGGTGGCTCAGAACCATCAAAAAACGTTGAAATATAGTTCAAATTCAATAAAAATCGACGAAAATACAGTTTCTAGCTAAAATTTGATGGTTTCGTTGCACTTTCCGAGCCCGTAGGGTATCTGAGTGGCTTAAAAGTACAAGAAAACACTTCAAAAGTGACGTTTCTGAAGAATTTTAACAGTTTTCTTGTATCTACGAACGCCAGAATGCATAAAATTGACCTAAACGTCTCCTTTTCCTATTCTGAGTCGATTCTGCATGCTTTAAGTGTGTTTGGTGGCTCAGAACCATCAAAAAACGTTGAAATATAGTTCAAATTCAATAAAAATCGACAAAAATACAGTTTCTAGCTAAAATTTGATGGTTTCGTTGCACTTTCCGAGCCCGTAGGGTATCTGAGTGGCTTAAAAGTACAAGAAAACACTTCAAAAGTGACGTTTCTGAAGAATTTTAACAGTTTTCTTGTATCTACGAACGCCAGAATGCATAAAATTGACCTAAACGTCTCCTTTTCCTATTCTGAGTCGATTCTGCATGCTTTAAGTGTGTTTGGTGGCTCAGAACCATCAAAAAACTTTGAAATATAGTTCAAATTCAATAAAAATCGACAAAAATACAGTTTCTAGCTAAAATTTGATGGTTTCGTTGCACTTTCCGAGTCCGTAGGATATCTGAGTGGCTTAAAAGTACAAGAAAACACTTCAAAAGTGACGTTTCTGAAGAATTTTAACAGTTTTCTTGTATCTACGAACGCCAGAATGCATAAAATTGACCTAAACGTCTCCTTTTCCTATTCTGAGTCGATTCTGCATGCTTTAAGTGTGTTTGGTCTCTCAGAACCATCAAATAACGTTGAAATATAGTTCAAATTCAATAAAAATCGACGAAAATACAGTTTCTAGCTAAAATTTGATGGTTTCGTTGCACTTTCCGAGCCCGTAGGGTATCTGAGTGGCTTAAAAGTACAAGAAAACACTTCAAAAGTGACGTTTCTGAAGAATTTTAACAGTTTTCTTGTATCTACGAACGCCAGAATGCATAAAATTGACCTAAACGTCTCCTTTTCCTATTCTGAGTCGATTCTGCATGCTTTAAGTGTGTTTGGTGGCTCAGAACCATCAAAAAACGTTGAAATATAGTTCAAATTCAATAAAAATCGACAAAAATACAGTTTCTAGCTAAAATTTGATGGTTTCGTTGCACTTTCCGAGCCCGTAGGGTATCTGAGTGGCTTAAAAGTACAAGAAAACACTTCAAAAGTGACGTTTCTGAAGAATTTTAACAGTTTTCTTGTATCTACGAACGCCAGAATGCATAAAATTGACCTAAACGTCTCCTTTTCCTATTCTGAGTCGATTCTGCATGCTTTAAGTGTGTTTGGTGGCTCAGAACCATCAAAAAACTTTGAAATATAGTTCAAATTCAATAAAAATCGACAAAAATACAGTTTCTAGCTAAAATTTGATGGTTTCGTTGCACTTTCCGAGCCCGTAGGGTATCTGAGTGGCTTAAAAGTACAAGAAAACACTTCAAAAGTGACGTTTCTGAAGAATTTTAACAGTTTTCTTGTATCTACGAACGCCAGAATGCATAAAATTGACCTAAACGTCTCCTTTTTCTATTCTGAGTCGATTCTGCATGCTTTAAGTGTGTTTGGTGGCTCAGAACCATCAAAAAACGTTGAAATATAGTTCAAATTCAATAAAAATCGACAAAAATACAGTTTCTAGCTAAAATTTGATGGTTTCGTTGCACTTTCCGAGCCCGTAGGGTATCTGATTGGCTTAAAAGTACAAGAAAACACTTCAAAAGTGACGTTTCTGAAGAATTTTAACAGTTTTCTTGTATCTACGAACGCCAGAATGCATAAAATTGACCTAAACGTCTCCTTTTCCTATTCTGAGTCGATTCTGCATGCTTTAAGTGTGTTTGGTGGCTCAGAACCATCAAAAAACGTTGAAATATAGTTCAAATTCAATAAAAATCGACAAAAATACAGTTTCTAGCTAAAATTTGATGGTTTCGTTGCACTTTCCGAGCCCGTTGGGTATCTGATTGGCTTAAAAGTACAAGAAAACACTTCAAAAGTGACGTTTCGGAAGAATTTTAACAGTTTTCTTGTATCTACGAACGCCAGAATGCATAAAATTGACCTAAACGTCTCCTTTTCCTATTCTGAGTCGATTCTGCATGCTTTAAGTGTGTTTGGTGGCTCAGAACCATCAAAAAACGTTGAAATATAGTTCAAATTCAATAAAAATCGACAAAAATACAGTTTCTAGCTAAAATTTGATGGTTTCGTTGCACTTTCCGAGCCCGTAGGGTATCTGATTGGCTTAAAAGTACAAGAAAACACTTCAAAAGTGACGTTTCTGAAGAATTTTAACAGTTTTCTTGTATCTACGAACGCCAGAATGCATAAAATTGACCTAAAGGTCTCCTTTTCCTATTCTGAGTCGATTCTGCATGCTTTAAGTGTGTTTGGTGGCTCAGAACCATCAAAAAACGTTGAAATATAGTTCAAATTCAATAAAAATCGACAAAAATACACTTTCTAGCTAAAATTTGATGGTTTCGTTGCACTTTCCGAGCCCGTTGGGTATCTGATTGGCTTAAAAGTACAAGAAAACACTTCAAAAGTGACGTTTCTGAAGAATTTTAACAGTTTTCTTGTATCTACGAACGCCAGAATGCATAAAATTGACCTAAACGTCTCCTTTTCCTATTCTGAGTCGATTCTGCATGCTTTAAGTGTGTTTGGTGGCTCAGAACCATCAAAAAACGTTGAAATATAGTTCAAATTCAATAAAAATCGACAAAAATACAGTTTCTAGCTAAAATTTGATGGTTTCGTTGCACTTTCCGAGCCCGTTGGGTATCTGATTGGCTTAAAAGTACAAGAAAACACTTCAAAAGTGACGTTTCTGAAGAATTTTAACAGTTTTCTAGTATCTACGAACGCCAGAATGCATAAAATTGACCTAAACGTCTCCTTTTCCTATTCTGAGTCGATTCTGCATGCTTTAAGTGTGTTTGGTGGCTCAGAACCATCAAAAAACTTTGAAATATAGTTCAAATTCAATAAAAATCGACAAAAATACAGTTTCTAGCTAAAATTTGATGGTTTCGTTGCAATTTCCGAGCCCGTAGGGTATCTGATTGGCTTAAAAGTACAAGAAAACACTTCAAAAGTGACGTTTCTGAAGAATTTTAACAGTTTTCTTGTATCTACGAACGCCAGAATGCATAAAATTGACCTAAACGTCTCCTTTTCCTATTCTGAGTCGATTCTGCATGCTTTAAGTGTGTTTGGTGGCTCAGAACCATCAAAAAACGTTGAAATATAGTTCAAATTCAATAAAAATCGACAAAAATACAGTTTCTAGCTAAAATTTGATGGTTTCGTTGCACTTTCCGAGCCCGTAGGGTATCTGATTGGCTTAAAAGTACAAGAAAACACTTCAAAAGTGACGTTTCTGAAGAATTTTAACAGTTTTCTTGTATCTACGAACGCCAGAATGCATAAAATTGACCTAAACGTCTCCTTTTCCTATTCTGAGTCGATTCTGCATGCTTTAAGTGTGTTTGGTGGCTCAGAACCATCAAAAAACGTTGAAATATAGTTCAAATTCAATAAAAATCGACAAAAATACAGTTTCTAGCTAAAATTTGATGGTTTCGTTGCACTTTCCGAGCCCGTAGGGTATCTGATTGGCTTAAAAGTACAAGAAAACACTTCAAAAGTGACGTTTCTGAAGAATTTTAACAGTTTTCTTGTATCTACGAACGCCAGAATGCATAAAATTGACCTAAACGTCTCCTTTTCCTATTCTGAGTCGATTCTGCATGCTTTAAGTGTGTTTGGTGGCTCAGAACCATCAAAAAACGTTGAAATATAGTTCAAATTCAATAAAAATCGACAAAAATACAGTTTCTAGCTAAAATTTGATGGTTTCGTTGCACTTTCCGAGCCCGTAGGGTATCTGATTGGCTTAAAAGTACAAGAAAACACTTCAAAAGTGACGTTTCTGAAGAATTTTAACAGTTTTCTTGTATCTACGAACGCCAGAATGCATAAAATTGACCTAAAGGTCTCCTTTTCCTATTCTGAGTCGATTCTGCATGCTTTAAGTGTGTTTGGTGGCTCAGAACCATCAAAAAACGTTGAAATATAGTTCAAATTCAATAAAAATCGACAAAAATACAGTTTCTAGCTAAAATTTGATGGTTTCGTTGCACTTTCCGAGCCCGTTGGGTATCTGATTGGCTTAAAAGTACAAGAAAACACTTCAAAAGTGACGTTTCTGAAGAATTTTAACAGTTTTCTTGTATCTACGAACGCCAGAATGCATAAA
The DNA here is from genome assembly GCF_036711695.1 of Zophobas morio. Lineage (NCBI taxonomy): Eukaryota > Metazoa > Arthropoda > Insecta > Coleoptera > Tenebrionidae > Zophobas > Zophobas morio. The sequence continues at coordinate 18,941 of NW_026972289.1, read as the reverse complement.
ATTGACCTAAACGTCTCCTTTTCCTATTCTGAGTCGATTCTGCATGCTTTAAGTGTGTTTGGTGGCTCAGAACCATCAAAAAACGTTGAAATATAGTTCAAATTCAATAAAAATCGACAAAAATACAGTTTCTAGCTAAAATTTGATGGTTTCGTTGCACTTTCCGAGCCCGTAGGGTATCTGATTGGCTTAAAAGTACAAGAAAACACTTCAAAAGTGACGTTTCTGAAGAATTTTAACAGTTTTCTAGTATCTACGAACGCCAGAATGCATAAAATTGACCTAAACGTCTCCTTTTCCTATTCTGAGTCGATTCTGCATGCTTTAAGTGTGTTTGGTGGCTCAGAACCATCAAAAAACGTTGAAATATAGTTCAAATTCAATAAAAATCGACAAAAATACAGTTTCTAGCTAAAATTTGATGGTTTCGTTGCAATTTCCGAGCCCGTAGGGTATCTGATTGGCTTAAAAGTACAAGAAAACACTTCAAAAGTGACGTTTCTGAAGAATTTTAACAGTTTTCTTGTATCTACGAACGCCAGAATGCATAAAATTGACCTAAACGTCTCCTTTTCCTATTCTGAGTCGATTCAGCATGCTTTAAGTGTGTTTGGTGGCTCAGAACCATCAAAAAACGTTGAAATATAGTTCAAATTCAATAAAAATCGACAAAAATACAGTTTCTAGCTAAAATTTGATGGTTTCGTTGCACTTTCCGAGCCCGTAGGGTATCTGATTGGTTTAAAAGTACAAGAAAACACTTCAAAAGTGACGTTTCTGAAGAATTTTAACAGTTTTCTTGTATCTACGAACGCCAGAATGCATAAAATTGACCTAAAGGTCTCCTTTTCCTATTCTGAGTCAATTCTGCATGCTTTAAGTGTGTTTGGTGGCTCAGAACCATCAAAAAACTTTGAAATATAGTTCAAATTCAATAAAAATCGACAAAAATACAGTTTCTAGCTAAAATTTGATGGTTTCGTTGCACTTTCCGAGCCCGTAGGGTATCTGATTGGCTTAAAAGTACAAGAAAACACTTCAAAAGTGACGCTTCTGAAGAATTTTAACAGTTTTCTTGTATCTACGAACGCCAGAATGCATAAAATTGACCTAAACGTCTCCTTTTCCTATTCTGAGTCGATTCTGCATGCTTTAAGTGTGTTTGGTGGCTCAGAACCATCAAAAAACGTTGAAATATAGTTCAAATTCAATAAAAATCGACAAAAATACAGTTTCTAGCTAAAATTTGATGGTTTCGTTGCACTTTCCGAGCCCGTAGGGTATCTGACTGGCTTAAAAGTACAAGAAAACACTTCAAAAGTGACGTTTCTGAAGAATTTTAACAGTTTTCTTGTATCTACGAACGCCAGAATGCATAAAATTGACCTAAACGTCTCCTTTTCCTATTCTGAGTCGATTCTGCATGCTTTAAGTGTGTTTGGTGGCTCAGAACCATCAAAAAACGTTGAAATATAGTTCAAATTCAATAAAAATCGACAAAAATACAGTTTCTAGCTAAAATTTGATGGTTTCGTTGCACTTTCCGAGCCCGTAGGGTATCTGATTGGCTTAAAAGTACAAGAAAACACTTCAAAAGTGACGTTTCTGAAGAATTTTAACAGTTTTCTTGTATCTACGAACGCCAGAATGCATAAAATTGACCTAAACGTCTCCTTTTCCTATTCTGAGTCGATTCTGCATGCTTTAAGTGTGTTTGGTGGCTCAGAACCATCAAAAAACGTTGAAATATAGTTCAAATTCAATAAAAATCGACAAAAATACAGTTTCTAGCTAAAATTTGATGGTTTCGTTGCACTTTCCGAGCCCGTAGGGTATCTGATTGGCTTAAAAGTACAAGAAAACACTTCAAAAGTGACGTTTCTGAAGAATTTTAACAGTTTTCTTGTATCTACGAACGCCAGAATGCATAAAATTGACCTAAACGTCTCCTTTTCCTATTCTGAGTCGATTCTGTATGCTTTAAGTGTGTTTGGTGGCTCAGAACCATCAAAAAACGTTGAAATATAGTTCAAATTCAATAAAAATCGACAAAAATACAGTTTCTAGCTAAAATTTGATGGTTTCGTTGCACTTTCCGAGCCCGTAGGGTATCTGATTGGCTTAAAAGTACAAGAACACTTCAAAAGTGACGTTTCTGAAGAATTTTAACAGTTTTCTTGTATCTACGAACGCCAGAATGCATAAAATTGACCTAAACGTCTCCTTTTCCTATTCTGAGTCGATTCTGCATGCTTTAAGTGTGTTTGGTGGCTCAGAACCATCAAAAAACGTTGAAATATAGTTCAAATTCAATAAAAATCGACAAAAATACAGTTTCTAGCTAAAATTTGATGGTTTCGTTGCACTTTCCGAGCCCGTAGGGTATCTGATTGGCTTAAAAGTACAAGAAAACACTTCAAAAGTGACGTTTCTGAAGAATTTTAACAGTTTTCTTGTATCTACGAACGCCAGAATGCATAAAATTGACCTAAACGTCTCCTTTTCCTATTCTGAGTAGATTCTGCATGCTTTAAGTGTGTTTGGTGGCTCAGAACCATCAAAAAACGTTGAAATATAGTTCAAATTCAATAAAAATCGACAAAAATACAGTTTCTAGCTAAAATTTGATGGTTTCGTTGCACTTTCCGAGCCCGAGGGTATCTGATTGGCTTAAAAGTACAAGAAAACACTTCAAAAGTGACGTTTCTGAAGAATTTTAACAGTTTTCTTATATCTACGAAAGCCAGAATGCATAAAATTGACCTAAACGTCTCCTTTTCCTATTCTGAGTAGATTCTGCATGCTTTAAGTGCGTTTGGTGGCTCAGAACCATCAAAAAACGTTGAAATATAGTTCAAATTCAATAAAAATCGACAAAAATACAGTTTCTAGCTAAAATTTGATGGTTTCGTTGCACTTTCCGAGCCCGTAGGGTATCTGATTGGCTTAAAAGTACATGAAAACACTTCAAAAGTGACGTTTCTGAAGAATTTTAGCAGTTTTCTTGTATCTACGAACGCCAGAATGCATAAAATTGACCTAAACGTCTCCTTTTCCTATTCTGAGTCGATTCTGCATGCTTTAAGTGTGTTTGGTGGCTCAGAACCATCAAAAAACGTTGAAATATAGTTCAAATTCAATAAAAATCGACAAAAATACAGTTTCTAGCTAAAATCAGATACCCTACGGGCTCGGAAAGTGCAACGAAACCATCAAATTTTAGCTAGAAACTGTATTTTTGTCGATTTTTATTGAATTTGAACTATATTTCAACGTTTTTTGATGGTTCTGAGCCACCAAACACACTTAAAGCATGCAGAATCGACTCAGAATAGGAAAAGGAGACCTTTAGGTCAATTTTATGCATTCTGGCGTTCGTAGATACAAGAAAACTGTTAAAATTCTTCAGAAACGTCACTTTTGAAGTGTTTTCTTGTACTTTTAAGCCAATCAGATACCCTACGGGCTCGGAAAGTGCAACGAAACCATAAAATTTTAGCTAGAAACTGTATTTTTGTCGATTTTTATTGAATTTGAACTATATTTCAACGTTTTTTGATGGTTCTGAGCGACCAAACACACTTAAAGCATGCAGAATCGACTCAGAATGGGAAAAGGAGACGTTTAGGTCAATTTTATGCATTCTGGCGTTCGTAGATACAAGAAAACTGTTAAAATTCTTCAGAAACGTCACTTTTCAAGTGTTTTCTTGTACTTTTAAGCCAATCAGATACCCTACGGGCTCGGAAAGTGCAACGAAACCATCAAATTTTAGCTAGAAACTGTATTTTTGTCGATTTTTATTGAATTTGAACTATATTTCAACGTTTTTTGATGGTTCTGAGCCACCAAACACACTTAAAGCATGCAGAATCGACTCAGAATAGGAAAAGGAGACGTTTAGGTCAATTTTATGCATTCTGGCGTTCGTAGATACAAGAAAACTGTTAAAATTCTTCAGAAACGTCACTTTTGAAGTGTTTTCTTGTACTTTTAAGCCAATCAGATACCCTACGGGCTCGGAAAGTGCAACGAAACCATCAAATTTTAGCTAGAAACTGTATTTTTGTCGATTTTTATTGAATTTGAACTATATTTCAACGTTTTTTGATGGTTCTGAGCCACCAAACACACTTAAAGCATGCAGAATCGACTCAGAATAGGAAAAGGAGACGTTTAGGTCAATTTTATGCATTCTGGCGTTCGTAGATACAAGAAAACTGTTAAAATTCTTCAGAAACGTCACTTTTGAAGTGTTTTCTTGTACTTTTAAGCCAATCAGATACCCTACGGGCTCGGAAAGTGCAACGAAACCATCAAATTTTAGCTAGAAACTGTATTTTTGTCGATTTTTATTGAATTTGAACTATATTTCAACGTTTTTTGATGGTTCTGAGCCACCAAACACACTTAAAGCATGCAGAATCGACTCAGAATAGGAAAAGGAGACGTTTAGGTCAATTTTATGCATTCTGGCGTTCGTAGATACAAGAAAACTGTTAAAATTCTTCAGAAACGTCACTTTTGAAGTGTTTTCTTGTACTTTTAAGCCAATCAGATACCCAACGGGCTCGGAAAGTGCAACGAAACCATCAAATTTTAGCTAGAAACTGTATTTTTGTCGATTTTTATTGAATTTGAACTATATTTCAACGTTTTTTGATGGTTCTGAGCCACCAAACACACTTAAAGCATGCAGAATCGACTCAGAATAGGAAAAGGAGACGTTTAGGTCAATTTTATGCATTCTGGCGTTCGTAGATACAAGAAAACTGTTAAGATTCTTCAGAAACGTCACTTTTGAAGTGTTTTCTTGTACTTTTAAGCCAATCAGATACCCTACGGGCTCGGAAAGTGCAACGAAACCATCAAATTTTAGCTAGAAACTGTATTTTTGTCGATTTTTATTGAATTTGAACTATATTTCAACGTTTTTTGATGGTTCTGAGCCACCAAACACACTTAAAGCATGCAGAATCAACTCAGAATAGGAAAAGGAGACGTTTAGGTCAATTTTATGCATTCTGGCGTTCGTAGATACAAGAAAACTGTTAAAATTCTTCAGAAACGTCACTTTTGAAGTGTTTTCTTGTACTTTTAAGCCAATCAGATACCCTACGGGCTCGGAAAGTGCAACGAAACCATCAAATTTTAGCTAGAAACTGTATTTTTGTCGATTTTTATTGAATTTGAACTATATTTCAACGTTTTTTGATGGTTCTGAGCCACCAAACACACTTAAAGCATGCAGAATCGACTCAGAATAGGAAAAGGAGACGTTTAGGTCAATTTTATGCATTCTGGCGTTCGTAGATACAAGAAAACTGTTAAAATTCTTCAGAAACGTCACTTTTGAAGTGTTTTCTTGTACTTTTAAGCCAATCAGATACCCTACGGGCTCGGAAAGTGCAACGAAACCATCAAATTTTAGCTAGAAACTGTATTTTTGTCGATTTTATTGAATTTGAACTATATTTCAACGTTTTTTGATGGTTCTGAGCCACCAAACACACTTAAAGCATGCAGAATCGACTCAGAATAGGAAAAGGAGACGTTTAGGTCAATTTTATGCATTCTGGCGTTCGTAGATACAAGAAAACTGTTAAAATTCTTCAGAAACGTCACTTTTGAAGTGTTTTCTTGTACTTTTAAGCCAATCAGATACCCTACGGGCTCGGAAAGTGCAACGAAACCATCAAATTTTAGCTAGAAACTGTATTTTTGTCGATTTTTATTGAATTTGAACTATATTTCAACGTTTTTTGATGGTTCTGAGCCACCAAACACACTTAAAGCATGCAGAATCGACTCAGAATAGGAAAAGGAGACGTTTAGGTCAATTTTATGCATTCTGGCGTTCGTAGATACAAGAAAACTGTTAAAATTCTTCAGAAACGTCACTTTTGAAGTGTTTTCTTGTACTTTTAAGCCAATCAGATACCCTACGGGCTCGGAAAGTGCAACGAAACCATCAAATTTTAGCTAGAAACTGTATTTTTGTCGATTTTTATTGAATTTGAACTATATTTCAACGTTTTTTGATGGTTCTGAGCCACCAAACACACTTAAAGCATGCAGAATCGACTCAGAATAGGAAAAGGAGACGTTTAGGTCAATTTTATGCATTCTGGCGTTCGTAGATACAAGAAAACTGTTAAAATTCTTCAGAAACGTCACTTTTGAAGTGTTTTCTTGTACTTTTAAGCCAATCAGATACCCTACGGGCTCGGAAAGTGCAACGAAACCATCAAATTTTAGCTAGAAACTGTATTTTTGTCGATTTTTATTGAATTTGAACTATATTTCAACGTTTTTTGATGGTTCTGAGCCACCAAACACACTTAAAGCATGCAGAATCGACTCAGAATAGGAAAAGGAGACGTTTAGGTCAATTTTATGCATTCTGGCGTTCGTAGATACAAGAAAACTGTTAAAATTCTTCAGAAACGTCACTTTTGAAGTGTTTTCTTGTACTTTTAAGCCAATCAGATACCCTACGGGCTCGGAAAGTGCAACGAAACCATCAAATTTTAGCTAGAAACTGTATTTTTGTCGATTTTTATTGAATTTGAACTATATTTCAACGTTTTTTGATGGTTCTGAGCCACCAAACACACTTAAAGCATGCAGAATCGACTCAGAATAGGAAAAGGAGACGTTTAGGTCAATTTTATGCATTCTGGCGTTCGTAGATACAAGAAAACTGTTAAAATTCTTCAGAAACGTCACTTTTGAAGTGTTTTCTTGTACTTTTAAGCCAATCAGATACCCTACGGGCTCGGAAAGTGCAACGAAACCATCAAATTTTAGCTAGAAACTGTATTTTTGTCGATTTTTATTGAATTTGAACTATATTTCAACGTTTTTTGATGGTTCTGAGCCACCAAACACACTTAAAGCATGCAGAATCGACTCAGAATAGGAAAAGGAGACGTTTAGGTCAATTTTATGCATTCTGGCGTTCGTAGATACAAGAAAACTGTTAAAATTCTTCAGAAACGTCACTTTTGAAGTGTTTTCTTGTACTTTTAAGCCAATCAGATACCCTACGGGCTCGGAAAGTGCAACGAAACCATCAAATTTTAGCTAGAAACTGTATTTTTGTCGATTTTTATTGAATTTGAACTATATTTCAACGTTTTTTGATGGTTCTGAGCCACCAAACACACTTAAAGCATGCAGAATCGACTCAGAATAGGAAAAGGAGACGTTTAGGGTCAATTTTATGCATTCTGGCGTTCGTAGATACAAGAAAACTGTTAAAATTCTTCAGAAACGTCACTTTTGAAGTGTTTTCTTGTACTTTTAAGCCAATCAGATACCCTACGGGCTCGGAAAGTGCAACGAAACCATCAAATTTTAGCTAGAAACTGTATTTTTGTCGATTTTTATTGAATTTGAACTATATTTCAACGTTTTTTGATGGTTCTGAGCCACCAAACACACTTAAAGCATGCAGAATCGACTCAGAATAGGAAAAGGAGACGTTTAGGTCAATTTTATGCATTCTGGCGTTCGTAGATACAAGAAAACTGTTAAAATTCTTCAGAAACGTCACTTTTGAAGTGTTTTCTTGTACTTTTAAGCCAATCAGATACCCTACGGGCTCGGAAAGTGCAACGAAACCATCAAATTTTAGCTAGAAACTGTATTTTTGTCGAATTTTATTGAATTTGAACTATATTTCAACGTTTTTTGATGGTTCTGAGCCACCAAACTCACTTAAAGCATGCAGAATCGACTCAGAATAGGAAAAGGAGACGTTTAGGTCAATTTTATGCATTCTGGCGTTCGTAGATACAAGAAAACTGTTAAAATTCTTCAGAAACGTCACTTTTGAAGTGTTTTCTTGTACTTTTAAGCCAATCAGATACCCTACGGGCTCGGAAAGTGCAACGAAACCATCAAATTTTAGCTAGAAACTGTATTTTTGTCGATTTTTATTGAATTTGAACTATATTTCAACGTTTTTTGATGGTTCTGAGCCACCAAACACACTTAAAGCATGCAGAATCGACTCAGAATAGGAAAAGGAGACGTTTAGGTCAATTTTATGCATTCTGGCGTTCGTAGATACAAGAAAACTGTTAAAATTCTTCAGAAACGTCACTTTTGAAGTGTTTTCTTGTACTTTTAAGCCAATCAGATACCCTACGGGCTCGGAAAGTGCAACGAAACCATCAAATTTTAGCTAGAAACTGTATTTTTGTCGATTTTTATTGAATTTGAACTATATTTCAACGTTTTTTGATGGTTCTGAGCCACCAAACACACTTAAAGCATGCAGAATCGACTCAGAATAGGAAAAGGAGACGTTTAGGTCAATTTTATGCATTCTGGCGTTCGTAGATACAAGAAAACTGTTAAAATTCTTCAGAAACGTCACTTTTGAAGTGTTTTCTTGTACTTTTAAGCCAATCAGATACCCTACGGGCTCGGAAAGTGCAACGAAACCATCAAATTTTAGCTAGAAACTGTATTTTTGTCGATTTTTATTGAATTTGAACTATATTTCAACGTTTTTTGATGGTTCTGAGCCACCAAACACACTTAAAGCATGCAGAATCGACTCAGAATAGGAAAAGGAGACGTTTAGGTCAATTTTATGCATTCTGGCGTTCGTAGATACAAGAAAACTGTTAAAATTCTTCAGAAACGTCACTTTTGAAGTGTTTTCTTGTACTTTTAAGCCAATCAGATACCCTACGGGCTCGGAAAGTGCAACGAAACCATCAAATTTTAGCTAGAAACTGTATTTTTGTCGATTTTTATTGAATTTGAACTATATTTCAACGTTTTTTGATGGTTCTGAGCCACCAAACACACTTAAAGCATGCAGAATCGACTCAGAATAGGAAAAGGAGACGTTTAGGTCAATTTTATGCATTCTGGCGTTCGTAGATACAAGAAAACTGTTAAAATTCTTCAGAAACGTCACTTTTGAAGTGTTTTCTTGTACTTTTAAGCCAATCAGATACCCTACGGGCTCGGAAAGTGCAACGAAACCATCAAATTTTAGCTAGAAACTGTATTTTTGTCGATTTTTATTGAATTTGAACTATATTTCAACGTTTTTTGATGGTTCTGAGCCACCAAACACACTTAAAGCATGCAGAATCGACTCAGAATAGGAAAAGGAGACGTTTAGGTCAATTTTATGCATTCTGGCGTTCGTAGATACAAGAAAACTGTTAAAATTCTTCAGAAACGTCACTTTTGAAGTGTTTTCTTGTACTTTTAAGCCAATCAGATACCCTACGGGCTCGGAAAGTGCAACGAAACCATCAAATTTTAGCTAGAAACTGTATTTTTGTCGATTTTTATTGAATTTGAACTATATTTCAACGTTTTTTGATGGTTCTGAGCCACCAAACACACTTAAAGCATGCAGAATCGACTCAGAATAGGAAAAGGAGACGTTTAGGTCAATTTTATGCATTCTGGCGTTCGTAGATACAAGAAAACTGTTAAAATTCTTCAGAAACGTCACTTTTGAAGTGTTTTCTTGTACTTTTAAGCCAATCAGATACCCTACGGGCTCGGAAAGTGCAACGAAACCATCAAATTTTAGCTAGAAACTGTATTTTTGTCGATTTTTATTGAATTTGAACTATATTTCAACGTTTTTTGATGGTTCTGAGCCACCAAACACACTTAAAGCATGCAGAATCGACTCAGAATAGGAAAAGGAGACGTTTAGGTCAATTTTATGCATTCTGGCGTTCGTAGATACAAGAAAACTGTTAAAATTCTTCAGAAACGTCACTTTTGAAGTGTTTTCTTGTACTTTTAAGCCAATCAGATACCCTACGGGCTCGGAAAGTGCAACGAAACCATCAAATTTTAGCTAGAAACTGTATTTTTGTCGATTTTTATTGAATTTGAAGTATATTTCAACGTTTTTTGATGGTTCTGAGCCACGAAACACACTTAAAGCATGCAGAATCGACTCAGAATAGGAAAAGGAGACGTTTAGGTCAATTTTATGCATTCTGGCGTTCGTAGATACAAGAAAACTGTTAAAATTCTTCAGAAACGTCACTTTTGAAGTGTTTTCTTGTACTTTTAAGCCAATCAGATACCCTACGGGCTCGGAAAGTGCAACGAAACCATCAAATTTTAGCTAGAAACTGTATTTTTGTCGATTTTTATTGAATTTGAACTATATTTCAACGTTTTTTGATGGTTCTGAGCCACCAAACACACTTAAAGCATGCAGAATCGACTCAGAATAGGAAAAGGAGACGTTTAGGTCAATTTAATGCATTCTGGCGTTCGTAGATACAAGAAAACTGTTAAAATTCTTCAGAAACGTCACTTTTGAAGTGTTTTCTTGTACTTTTAAGCCAATCAGATACCCTACGGGCTCGGAAAGTGCAACGAAACCATCAAATTTTAGCTAGAAACTGTATGTTTGTCGATTTTTATTGAATTTGAACTATATTTCAACGTTTTTTGATGGTTCTGAGCCACCAAACACACTTAAAGCATGCAGAATCGACTCAGAATAGGAAAAGGAGACGTTTAGGTCAATTTTATGCATTCTGGCGTTCGTAGATACAAGAAAACTGTTAAAATTCTTCAGAAACGTCACTTTTGAAGTGTTTTCTTGTACTTTTAAGCCAATCAGATACCCTACGGGCTCGGAAAGTGCAACGAAACCATCAAATTTTAGCTAGAAACTGTATTTTTGTCGATTTTTATTGAATTTGAACTATATTTCAACGTTTTTTGATGGTTCTGAGCCACCAAACACACTTAAAGCATGCAGAATCGACTCAGAATAGGAAAAGGAGACGTTTAGGTCAATTTTATGCATTCTGGCGTTCGTAGATACAAGAAAACTGTTAAAATTCTTCAGAAACGTCACTTTTGAAGTGTTTTCTTGTACTTTTAAGCCAATCAGATACCCTACGGGCTCGGAAAGTGCAACGAAACCATCAAATTTTAGCTAGAAACTGTATTTTTGTCGATTTTTATTGAATTTGAACTATATTTCAACGTTTTTTGATGGTTCTGAGCTACCAAACACACTTAAAGCATGCAGAATCGACTCAGAATAGGAAAAGGAGACGTTTAGGTCAATTTTATGCATTCTGGCGTTCGTAGATACAAGAAAACTGTTAAAATTCTTCAGAAACGTCACTTTTGAAGTGTTTTCTTGAACTTTTAAGCCAATCAGATACCCCACGGGCTCGGAAAGTGCAACGAAACCATCAAATTTTAGCTAGAAACTGTATTTTTGTCGATTTTTATTGAATTTGAACTATATTTCAACGTTTTTTGATGGTTCTGAGCCACCAAACACAGTTAAAGCATGCAGAATCGACTCAGAATAGGAAAAGGAGACGTTTAGGTCAATTTTATGCATTCTGGCGTTCGTAGATACAAGAAAACTGTTAAAATTCTTCAGAAACGTCACTTTTGAAGTGTTTTCTTGTACTTTTAAGCCAATCAGATACCCTACGGGCTCGGAAAGTGCAACGAAACCATCAAATTTTAGCTAGAAACTGTATTTTTGTCGATTTTTATTGAATTTGAACTATATTTCAACGTTTTTTGATGGTTCTGAGCCACCAAACACACTTAAAGCATGCAGAATCGACTCAGAATAGGAAAAGGAGACGTTTAGGTCAATTTTATGCATTCTGGCGTTCGTAGATACAAGAAAACTGTTAAAATTCTTCAGAAACGTCACTTTTGAAGTGTTTTCTTGTACTTTTAAGCCAATCAGATACCCTACGGGCTCGGAAAGTGCAACGAAACCATCAAATTTTAGCTAGAAACTGTATTTTTGTCGATTTTTATTGAATTTGAACTATATTTCAACGTTTTTTGATGGTTCTGAGCCACCAAACACACTTAAAGCATGCAGAATCGACTCAGAATAGGAAAAGGAGACGTTTAGGTCAATTTTATGCATTCTGGCGTTCGTAGATACAAGAAAACTGTTAAAATTCTTCAGAAACGTCACTTTTGAAGTGTTTTCTTGTACTTTTAAGCCAATCAGATACCCTACGGGCTCGGAAAGTGCAACGAAACCATCAAATTTTAGCTAGAAACTGTATTTTTGTCGATTTTTATTGAATTTGAACTATATTTCAACGTTTTTTGATGGTTCTGAGCCACCAAACACACTTAAAGCATGCAGAATCGACTCAGAATAGGAAAAGGAGACGTTTAGGTCAATTTAATGCATTCTGGCGTTCGTAGATACAAGAAAACTGTTAAAATTCTTCAGAAACGTCACTTTTGAAGTGTTTTCTTGTACTTTTAAGCCAATCAGATACCCTACGGGCTCGGAAAGTGCAACGAAACCATCAAATTTTAGCTAGAAACTGTATTTTTGTCGATTTTTATTGAATTTGAACTACATTTCAACGTTTTTTGATGGTTCTGAGCCACCAAACACACTTAAAGCATGCAGAATCGACTCAGAATAGGAAAAGGAGACGTTTAGGTCAATTTTATGCATTCTGGCGTTCGTAGATACCAGAAAACTGTTAAAATTCTTCAGAAACGTCACTTTTGAAGTGTTTTCTTGTACTTTTAAGCCAATCAGATACCCTACGGGCTCGGAAAGTGCAACGAAACCATCAAATTTTAGCTAGAAACTGTATTTTTGTCGATTTTTATTGAATTTGAACTATATTTCAACGTTTTTTGATGGTTCTGAGCCACCAAACACACTTAAAGCATGCAGAATCGACTCAGAATAGGAAAAGGAGACGTTTAGGTCAATTTTATGCATTCTGGCGTTCGTAGATACAAGAAAACTGTTAAAATTCTTCAGAAACGTCACTTTTGAAGTGTTTTCTTGTACTTTTAACACAATCAGATACCCTACGGGCTCGGAAAGTGCAACGAAACCATCAAATTTTAGCTAGAAACTGTATTTTTGTCGATTTTTATTGAATTTGAACTATATTTCAACGTTTTTTGATGGTTCTGAGCCACCAAACACACTTAAAGCATGCAGAATCGACTCAGAATAGGAAAAGGAGACGTTTAGGTCAATTTTATGCATTCTGGCGTTCGTAGATACAAGAAAACTGTTAAAATTCTTCAGAAACGTCACTTTTGAAGTGTTTTCTTGTCTTTTAAGCCAATCAGATACCCTACGGGCTCGGAAAGTGCAACGAAACCATCAAATTTTAGCTAGAAACTGTATTTTTGTCGATTTTTATTGAATTTGAACTATATTTCAACGTTTTTTGATGGTTCTGAGCCACCAAACACACTTAAAGCATGCAGAATCGACTCAGAATAGGAAAAGGAGACGTTTAGGTCAATTTTATGCATTCTGGCGTTCGTAGATACAAGAAAACTGTTAAAATTCTTCAGAAACGTCACTTTTGAAGTGTTTTCTTGTACTTTTAAGCCAATCAGACACCCTACGGGCTCGGAAAGTGCAACGAAACCATCAAATTTTAGCTAGAAACTGTATTTTTGTCGATTTTTATTGAATTTGAACTATATTTCAACGTTTTTTGATGGTTCTGAGCCACCAAACACACTTAAAGCATGCAGAATCGACTCAGAATAGGAAAAGGAGACGTTTAGATCATTTTTATGCATTCTGGCGTTCGTAGATACAAGAAAACTGTTAAAATTCTTCAGAAACGTCACTTTTGAAGTGTTTTCTTGTACTTTTAAGCCAATCAGATACCCTACGGGCTCGGAAAGTGCAACGAAACCATCAAATTTTAGCTAGAAACTGTATTTTTGTCGATTTTTATTGAATTTGAACTATATTTCAACGTTTTTTGATGGTTCTGAGCCACCAAACACACTTAAAGCATGCAGAATCGACTCAGAATAGGAAAAGGAGACGTTTAGGTCAATTTTATGCATTCTGGCGTTCGTAGATACAAGAAAACTGTTAAAATTCTTCAGAAACGTCACTTTTGAAGTGTTTTCTTGTACTTTTAAGCCAATCAGATAACCTACGGGCTCGGAAAGTGTAACGAAACCATCAAATTTTAGCTAGAAACTGTATTTTTGTCGATTTTTATTGAATTTGAACTATATTTCAACGTTTTTTGATGGTTCTGAGCCACCAAACACACTTAAAGCATGCAGAATCGACTCAGAATAGGAAAAGGAGACGTTTAGGTCAATTTTATGCATTCTGGCGTTCGTAGATACAAGAAAACTGTTAAAATTCTTCAGAAACGTCACTTTTGAAGTGTTTTCTTGTACTTTTAAGCCAATCAGATACCCTACGGGCTCGGAAAGTGCAACGAAACCATCAAATTTTAGCTAGAAACTGTATTTTTGTCGATTTTTATTGAATTTGAACTATATTTCGACGTTTTTTGATGGTTCTGAGCCACCAAACACACTTAAAGCATGCAGAATCGACTCAGAATAGGAAAAGGAGACGTTTAGGTCAATTTTATGCATTCTGGCGTTCGTAGATACAAGAAAACTGTTAAAATTCTTCAGAAACGTCACTCTTGAAGTGTTTTCTTGTACTTTTAAGCCAATCAGATACCCTACGGGCTCGGAAAGTGCAACGAAACCATCAAATTTTAGCTATAAACTGTATTTTTGTCGATTTTTATTGAATTTGAACTATATTTCAACGTTTTTTGATGGTTCTGAGCCACCAAACACACTTAAAGCATGCAGAATCGACTCAGAATAGGAAAAGGAGACGTTTAGGTCAATTTTATGCATTCTGGCGTTCGTAGATACAAGAAAACTGTTAAAATTCTTCAGAAACGTCACTTTTGAAGTGTTTTCTTGTACTTTTAAGCCAATCAGATACCCTACGGGCTCGGAAAGTGCAACGAAACCATCAAATTTTAGCTAGAAACTGTATTTTTGTCGATTTTTATTGAATTTGAACTATATTTCAACGTTTTTTGATGGTTCTGAGCCACCAAACACACTTAAAGCATGCAGAATCGACTCAGAATAGGAAAAGGAGACGTTTAGGTCAATTTTATGCATTCTGGCGTTCGTAGATACAAGAAAACTGTTAAAATTCTTCAGAAACGTCACTTTTGAAGTGTTTCCTTGTACTTTTAAGCCAATCAGATACCCTACGGGCTCGGAAAGTGCAACGAAACCATCAAATTTTAGCTAGAAACTGTATTTTTGTCGATTTTTATTGAATTTGAACTATATTTCAACGTTTTTTGATGGTTCTGAGCCACCAAACACACTTAAAGCATGCAGAATCGACTCAGAATAGGAAAAGGAGACGTTTAGGTCAATTTTATGCATTCTGGCGTTCGTAGATACAAGAAAACTGTTAAAATTCTTCAGAAACGTCACTTTTGAAGTGTTTTCTTGTACTTTTAAGCCAATCAGATACCCTACGGGCTCGGAAAGTGCAACGAAACCATCAAATTTTAGCTAGAAACTGTATTTTTGTCGATTTTTATTGAATTTGAACTATATTTCAACGTTTTTTGATGGTTCTGAGCCACCAAACACACTTAAAGCATGCAGAATCGACTCAGAATAGGAAAAGGAGACGTTTAGGTCAATTTTATGCATTCTGGCGTTCGTAGATACAAGAAAACTGTTAAAATTCTTCAGAAACGTCACTTTTGAAGTGTTTTCTTGTACTTTTAAGCCAATCAGACACCCTACGGGCTCGGAAAGTGCAACGAAACCATCAAATTTTAGCTAGAAACTGTATTTTTGTCGATTTTTATTGAATTTGAACTATATTTCAACGTTTTTTGATGGTTCTGAGCCACCAAACACACTTAAAGCATGCAGAATCGACTCAGAATAGGAAAAGGAGACGTTTAGATCATTTTTATGCATTCTGGCGTTCGTAGATACAAGAAAACTGTTAAAATTCTTCAGAAACGTCACTTTTGAAGTGTTTTCTTGTACTTTTAAGCCAATCAGATACCCTACGGGCTCGGAAAGTGCAACGAAACCATCAAATTTTAGCTAGAAACTGTATTTTTGTCGATTTTTATTGAATTTGAACTATATTTCAACGTTTTTTGATGGTTCTGAGCCACCAAACACACTTAAAGCATGCAGAATCGACTCAGAATAGGAAAAGGAGACGTTTAGGTCAATTTTATGCATTCTGGCGTTCGTAGATACAAGAAAACTGTTAAAATTCTTCAGAAACGTCACTTTTGAAGTGTTTTCTTGTACTTTTAAGCCAATCAGATACCCTACGGGCTCGGAAAGTGCAACGAAACCATCAAATTTTAGCTAGAAACTGTATTTTTGTCGATTTTTATTGAATTTGAACTATATTTCAACGTTTTTTGATGGTTCTGAGCCACCAAACACACTTAAAGCATGCAGAATCGACTCAGAATAGGAAAAGGAGACGTTTAGGTCAATTTTATGCATTCTGGCGTTCGTAGATACAAGAAAACTGTTAAAATTCTTCAGAAACGTCACTTTTGAAGTGTTTTCTTGTACTTTTAAGCCAATCAGATACCCTACGGGCTCGGAAAGTGCAACGAAACCATCAAATTTTAGCTAGAAACTGTATTTTTGTCGATTTTTATTGAATTTGAACTATATTTCAACGTTTTTTGATGGTTCTGAGCCACCAAACACACTTAAAGCATGCAGAATCGACTCAGAATAGGAAAAGGAGACGTTTAGGTCAATTTTATGCATTCTGGCGTTCGTAGATACAAGAAAACTGTTAAAATTCTTCAGAAACGTCACTTTTGAAGTGTTTTCTTGTACTTTTAAGCCAATCAGATACCCTACGGGCTCGGAAAGTGCAACGAAACCATCAAATTTTAGCTAGAAACTGTATTTTTGTCGATTTTTATTGAATTTGAACTATATTTCAACGTTTTTTGATGGTTCTGAGCCACCAAACACACTTAAAGCATGCAGAATCGACTCAGAATAGGAAAAGGAGACGTTTAGGTCAATTTTATGCATTCTGGCGTTCGTAGATACAAGAAAACTGTTAAAATTCTTCAGAAACGTCACTTTTGAAGTGTTTTCTTGTACTTTTAAGCCAATCAGATACCCTACGGGCTCGGAAAGTGCAACGAAACCATCAAATTTTAGCTAGAAACTGTATTTTTGTCGATTTTTATTGAATTTGAACTATATTTCAACGTTTTTTGATGGTTCTGAGCCACCAAACACACTTAAAGCATGCAGAATCGACTCAGAATAGGAAAAGGAGACGTTTAGGTCAATTTTATGCATTCTGGCGTTCGTAGATACAAGAAAACTGTTAAAATTCTTCAGAAACGTCACTTTTGAAGTGTTTTCTTGTACTTTTAAGCCAATCAGATACCCAACGGGCTCGGAAAGTGCAACGAAACCATCAAATTTTAGCTAGAAACTGTATTTTTGTCGATTTTTATTGAATTTGAACTATATTTCAACGTTTTTTGATGGTTCTGAGCCACCAAACACACTTAAAGCATGCAGAATCGACTCAGAATAGGAAAAGGAGACGTTTAGGTCAATTTTATGCATTCTGGCGTTCGTAGATACAAGAAAACTGTTAAAATTCTTCAGAAACGTCACTTTTGAAGTGTTTTCTTGTACTTTTAAGCCAATCAGATACTCTACGGGCTCGGAAAGTGCAACGAAACCATCAAATTTTAGCTAGAAACTGTATTTTTGTCGATTTTTATTGAATTTGAACTATATTTCAACGTTTTTTGATGGTTCTGAGCCACCAAACACACTTAAAGCATGCAGAATCTACTCAGAATAGGAAAAGGAGACGTTTAGGTCAATTTTATGCATTCTGGCTTTCGTAGATACAAGAAAACTGTTAAAATTCTTCAGAAACGTCACTTTTGAAGTGTTTTCTTGTACTTTTAAGCCAATCAGATACCCTACGGGCTCGGAAAGTGCAACGAAACCATCAAATTTTAGCTAGAAACTGTATTTTTGTCGATTTTTATTGAATTTGAACTATATTTCAACGTTTTTTGATGGTTCTGAGCCACCAAACACACTTAAAGCATGCAGAATCGACTCAGAATAGGAAAAGGAGACGTTTAGGTCAATTTTATGCATTCTGGCGTTCGTAGATACAAGAAAACTGTTAAAATTCTTCAGAAACGTCACTTTTGAAGTGTTTTCTTGTACTTTTAAGCCAATCAGATACCCTACGGGCTCGGAAAGTGCAACGAAACCATCAAATTTTAGCTAGAAACTGTATTTTTGTCGATTTTTATTGAATTTGAACTATATTTCAACGTTTTTTGATGGTTCTGAGCCACCAAACACACTTAAAGCATGCAGAATCGACTCAGAATAGGAAAAGGAGACGTTTAGGTCAATTTTATGCATTCTGGCGTTCGTAGATACAAGAAAACTGTTAAAATTCTTCAGAAACGTCACTTTTGAAGTGTTTTCTTGTACTTTTAAGCCAATCAGATACCCTACGGGCTCGGAAAGTGCAACGAAACCATCAAATTTTAGCTAGAAACTGTATTTTTGTCGATTTTTATTGAATTTGAACTATATTTCAACGTTTTTTGATGGTTCTGAGCCACCAAACACACTTAAAGCATGCAGAATCGACTCAGAATAGGAAAAGGAGACGTTTAGGTCAATTTTATGCATTCTGGCGTTCGTAGATACAAGAAAACTGTTAAAATTCTTCAGAAACGTCACTTTTGAAGTGTTTTCTTGTACTTTTAAGCCAATCAGATACCCTACGGGCTCGGAAAGTGCAACGAAACCATCAAATTTTAGCTAGAAACTGTATTTTTGTCGATTTTTATTGAATTTGAACTATATTTCAACGTTTTTTGATGGTTCTGAGCCACCAAACACACTTAAAGCATGCAGAATCGACTCAGAATAGGAAAAGGAGACGTTTAGGTCAATTTTATGCATTCTGGCGTTCGTAGATACAAGAAAACTGTTAAAATTCTTCAGAAACGTCACTTTTGAAGTGTTTTCTTGTACTTTTAAGCCAATCAGATACCCTACGGGCTCGGAAAGTGCAACGAAAC
>NW_026972288.1:0-60829 GCF_036711695.1 Zophobas morio | reverse complement strand
AGCCCGTCGGGTATTTGAGTGGCTTAAAAGTACAAGAAAACACTTCAAAAGTGACGTTTCTGAAGAATTTTAACAGTTTTCTTGTATCTACGAATGCATAAAATTGACCTAAACGTCTCCTTTTCCTATTCTGAGTCGATTCTGCATGCTTTAAGTGTGTTTGGTGGCTCAGGACCATCAAAAAACGTTGAAATATAGTTCAAATTCAATAAAAATCGACAAAAATACAGTTTCTAGCTAAAATTTGATGGTTTCGTTGCACTTTCCGAGCCCGTAGGGTATCTGAGTGGCTTAAAAGTACAAGAAAACACTTCAAAAGTGACGTTTCTGAAGAATTTTAACAGTTTTCTTGTATCTACGAACGCCAGAATGCATAAAATTGACCTAAACGTCTCCTTTTCCTATTCTGAGTCGATTCTGCATGCTTTAAGTGTGTTTGGTGGCTCAGAACCATCAAAAAACGTTGAAATATAGTTCAAATTCAATAAAAATCGACAAAAATACAGTTTCTAGCTAAAATTTGATGGTTTCGTTGCACTTTCCGAGCCCGTAGGGTATCTGAGTGGCTTAAAAGTACAAGAAAACACTTCAAAAGTGACGTTTCTGAAGAATTTTAACAGTTTTCTTGTATCTACGAACGCCAGAATGCATAAAATTGACCTAAACGTCTCCTTTTCCTATTCTGAGTCGATGCTGCATGCTTTAAGTGTGTTTGGTGGCTCAGAACCATCAAAAAACGTTGAAATATAGTTCAAATTCAATAAAAATCGACAAAAATACAGTTTCTAGCTAAAATGTGATGGTTTCGTTGCACTTTCCGAGCCCGTTGGGTATCTGAGTGGCTTAAAACTACAAGAAAACTCTTCAAAAGTGACGTTTCTGAAGAATTTTAACAGTTTTCTTGTATCTACGAACGCCAGAATGCATAAAATTGACCTAAACGTCTCCTTTTCCTATTCTGAGTCGATTCTGCATGCTTTAAGTGTGTTTGGTGGCTCAGAACCATCAAAAAACGTTGAAATATAGTTCAAATTCAATAAAAATCGACAAAAATACAGTTTCTAGCTAAAATTTGATGGTTTCGTTGCACTTTCCGAGCCCGTAGGGTATCTGAGTGGCTTAAAAGTACAAGAAAACACTTCAAAAGTGACGTTTCTGAAGAATTTTAACAGTTTTCTTGTATCTACGAACGCCAGAATGCATAAAATTGACCTAAACGTCTCCTTTTCCTATTCTGAGTCGATTCTGCATGCTTTAAGTGTGTTTGGTGGCTCAGAACCATCAAAAAACGTTGAAATATAGTTCAAATTCAATAAAAATCGACAAAAATACAGTTTCTAGCTAAAATTTGATGGTTTCGTTGCACTTTCCGAGCCCGTAGGGTATCTGAGTGGCTTAAAAGTACAAGAAAACACTTCAAACGTGACGTTTCTGAAGAATTTTAACAGTTTTCTTGTATCTACGAACGCCAGAATGCATAAAATTGACCTAAACGTCTCCTTTTCCTATTCTGAGTCGATTCTGCATGCTTTAAGTGTGTTTGGTGGCTCAGGACCATCAAAAAACGTTGAAATATAGTTCAAATTCAATAAAAATCGACAAAAATACAGTTTCTAGCTAAAATTTGATGGTTTCGTTGCACTTTCCGAGCCCGTCGGGTATCTGAGTGGCTTAAAAGTACAAGAAAACACTTCAAAAGTGACGTTTCTGAAGAATTTTAACAGTTTTCTTGTATCTACGAACGCCAGAATGAATAAAATTGACCTAAACGTCTCCTTTTCCTATTCTCAGTCGATTCTGCATGCTTTAAGTGTGTTTGGTGGCTCAGAACCATCAAAAAACATTGAAATATAGTTCAAATTCATTAAAAATCGACAAAAATACAGTTTCTAGCTAAAATTTGATGGTTTCGTTGCACTTTCCGAGCCCGTCGGGTATCTGAGTGGCTTAAAAGTACAAGAAAACACTTCAAAAGTGACGTTTCTGAAGAATTTTAACAGTTCTCTTGTATCTACGAACGCCAGAATGCATAAAATTTACCTAAACGTCTCCTTTTCCTATTCTGAGTCGATTCTGCATGCTTTAAGTGTGTTTGGTGGCTCAGAACCATCAAAAAACGTTGAAATATAGTTCAAATTCAATAAAAATCGACAAAAATACAGTTTCTAGCTAAAATTTGATGGTTTCGTTGCACTTTCCGAGCCCGTAGGGTATCTGAGTGGCTTAAAAGTACAAGAAAACACTTCAAAAGTGACGTTTCTGAAGAATTTTAACAGTTCTCTTGTATCTACGGACGCCAGAATGCATAAAATTTACCTAAACGTCTCCTTTTCCTATTCTGAGTCGATTCTGCATGCTTTAAGTGTGTTTGGTGGCTCAGAACCATCAAAAAACGTTGAAATATAGTTCAAATTCAATAAAAATCGACAAAAATACAGTTTCTAGCTAAAATTTGATGGTTTCATTGCACTTTCCGAGCCCGTAGGGTATCTGAGTGGCTTAAAAGTACAAGAAAACACTTCAAAAGTGACGTTTCTGAAGAATTTTATCAGTTTTCTTGTATCTACGAACGCCAGAATGCATAAAATTGACCTAAACGTCTCCTTTTCCTATTCTGAGTCGATTCTGCATGCTTTAAGTGTGTTTGGTGGCTCAGAACCATCAAAAAACGTTGAAATATAGTTCAAATTCAATAAAAATCGACAAAAATACAGTTTCTAGCTAAAATTTGATGGTTTCGTTGCACTTTCCGAGCCCGTAGGGTATCTGAGTGGCTTAAAAGTACAAGAAAACACTTCAAAAGTGACGTTTCTGAAGAATTTTAACAGTTTTCTTGTATCTACGAACGCCAGAAT
Organism: Zophobas morio; assembly: GCF_036711695.1. Taxonomy (NCBI): domain Eukaryota; kingdom Metazoa; phylum Arthropoda; class Insecta; order Coleoptera; family Tenebrionidae; genus Zophobas; species Zophobas morio. The sequence goes on along the minus strand of NW_026972288.1, from coordinate 57,974 downwards.
GCATAAAATTGACCTAAACGTCTCCTTTTCCTATTCTGAGTCGATTCTGCATGCTTTAAGTGTGTTTGGTGGCTCAGAACCATCAAAAAACGTTGAAATATAGTTCAAATTCAATAAAAATCGACAAAAATACAGTTTCTAGCGAAAATTTGATGGTTTCGTTGCACTTTCCGAGCCCGTAGGGTATCTGAGTGGCTTAAAAGTACAAGAAAACACTTCAAAAGTGACGTTTCTGAAGAATTTTAACAGTTTTCTTGTATCTACGAACGCCAGCATGCATAAAATTGACCTAAACGTCTCCTTTTCCTATTCTGAGTCGATTCTGCATGCTTTAAGTGTGTTTGGTGGCTCAGAACCATCAAAAAACGTTGAAATATAGTTCAAATTCAATAAAAATCGACAAAAATACAGTTTCTAGCTAAAATTTGATGGTTTCGTTGCAATTTCCGAGCCCGTAGGGTATCTGAGTGGCTTAAAAGTACAAGAAAACACTTCAAAAGTGACGTTTCTGAAGAATTTTAACAGTTTTCTTGTATCTACGAACGCCAGAATGCATAAAATTTACCTAAACGTCTCCTTTTCCTATTCTGAGTCGATTCTGCATGCTTTAAGTGTGTTTGGTGGCTCAGAACCATCAAAAAACGTTGAAATATAGTTCAAATTCAATAAAAATCGACAAAAATACAGTTTCTAGCTAAAATTTGATGGTTTCGTTGCACTTTCCGAGCCCGTAGGGTATCTGAGTGGCTTAAAAGTACAAGAAAACACTTCAAAAGTGACGTTTCTGAAGAATTTTAACAGTTTTCTTGTATCTACGAACGCCAGAATGCATAAAATTGACCTAAACGTCTCCTTTTCCTATTCTGAGTCGATTCTGCATGCTTTAAGTGTGTTTGGTGGCTCAGAACCATCAAAAAACGTTGAAATATAGTTCAAATTCAATAAAAATCGACAAAAATACAGTTTCTAGCTAAAATTTGATGGTTTCGTTGCACTTTCCGAGCCCGTTGGGTATCTGAATGGCTTAAAAGTACAAGAAAACACTTCAAAAGTGACGTTTCTGAAGAATTTTAACAGTTTTCTTGTATCTACGAACGCCAGAATGCATAAAATTGACCTAAACGTCTCCTTTTCCTATTCTGAGTCGATTCTGCATGCTTTAAGTGTGTTTGGTGGCTCAGAACCATCAAAAAACGTTGAAATATAGTTCAAATTCAATAAAAATCGACAAAAATACAGTTTCTAGCTAAAATTTGATGGTTTCGTTGCACTTTCCGAGCCCGTAGAGTATCTGAGTGGCTTAAAAGTATAAGAAAACACTTCAAAAGTGACGTTTCTGAAGAATTTTAACAGTTTTCTTGTATCTACGAACGCCAGAATGCATAAAATTGACCTAAACGTCTCCTTTTCCTATTCTGAGTCGATTCTGCATGCTTTAAGTGTGTTTGGTGGCTCAGAACCATCAAAAAACGTTGAAATATAGTTCAAATTCAATAAAAATCGACAAAAATACAGTTTCTAGCTAAAATTTGATGGTTTCGTTGCACTTTCCGAGCCCGTAGGGTATCTGAATGGCTTAAAAGTACAAGAAAACACTTCAAAAGTGACGTTTCTGAAGAATTTTAACAGTTTTCTTGTATCTACGAACGCCAGAATGCATAAAATTGACCTAAACGTCTCCTTTTCCTATTCTGAGTCGATTCTGCATGCTTTAAGTGTGTTTGGTGGCTCAGAACCATCAAAAAACGTTGAAATATAGTTCAAATTCAATAAAAATGGACAAAAATACAGTTTCTAGCTAAAATTTGATGGTTTCGTTGCACTTTCCGAGCCCGTAGGGTATCTGAGTGGCTTAAAAGTACAAGAAAACACTTCAAAAGTGACGTTTCTGAAGAATTTTAACAGTTTTCTTGTATCTACGAACGCCAGATTGCATAAAATTGACCTAAACGTCTCCTTTTCCTATTCTGAGTCGATTCTGCATGCTTTAAGTGTGTTTGGTGGCTCAGAACCATCAAAAAACTTTGAAATATAGATCAAATTCAATAAAAATCGACAAAAATACAGTTTCTAGCTAAAATTTGATGGTTTCGTTGCACTTTCCGAGCCCGTAGGGTATCTGAGTGGCTTAAAAGTACAAGAAAACACTTCAAAAGTGACGTTTCTGAAGAATTTTAACAGTTTTCTTGTATCTACGAACGCCAGAATGCATAAAATTGACCTAAACGTCTCCTTTTCCTATTCTGAGTCGATTCTGCATGCTTTAAATGTGTTTGGTGGCTCAGAACCATCAAAAAACGTTGAAATATAGTTCAAATTCAATAAAAATCGACAAAAATACAGTTTCTAGCTAAAATTTGATGGTTTCGTTGCACTTTCCGAGCCCGTAGGGTATCTGAGTGGCTTAAAAGTACAAGAAAACACTTCAAAAGTGACGTTTCTGAAGAATTTTAACAGTTTTCTTGTATCTACGAACGCCAGAATGCATAAAATTGACCTAAACGTCTCCTTTTCCTATTCTGAGTCGATTCTGCATGCTTTAAGTGTGTTTGGTGGCTCAGAACCATCAAAAAACGTTGAAATATAGTTCAAATTCAATAAAAATCGACAAAAATACAGTTTCTAGCTAAAATTTGATGGTTTCGTTGCACTTTCCGAGCCCGTAGGGTATGTGAGTGGCTTAAAAGTACAAGAAAACACTTCAAAAGTGACGTTTCTGAAGAATTTTAACAGTTTTCTTGTATCTACGAACGCCAGAATGCATAAAATTGACCTAAACGTCTCCTTTTCCTATTCTGAGTCGATTCTGCATGCTTTAAGTGTGTTTGGTGGCTCAGAACCATCAAAAAACGTTGAAATATAGTTCAAATTCAATAAAAATCGACAAAAATACAGTTTCTAGCTAAAATTTGATGGTTTCGTTGCACTTTCCGAGCCCGTAGGGTATCTGAGTGGCTTAAAAGTACAAGAAAACACTTGAAAAGTGACGTTTCTGAAGAATTTTAACAGTTTTCTTGTATCTACGAGCGCCAGAATGCATAAACTTGACCTAAACGTCTCCTTTTCCTATTCTGAGTCGATTCTGCATGCTTTAAGTGTGTTTGGTGGCTCAGAACCATAAAAAAACGTTGAAATATAGTTCAAATTCAATAAAAATCGACAAAAATACAGTTTCTAGCTAAAATTTGATGGTTTCGTTGCACTTTCCGAGCCCGTAGGGTATCTGAGTGGCTTAAAAGTACAAGAAAACACTTCAAAAGTGACGTTTCTGAAGAATTTTAACAGTTTTCTTGTATCTACGAACGCCAGAATTCACAAAATTGACCTAAACGTCTCCTTTTCCTATTCTGAGTCGATTCTGCATGCTTTAAGTGTGTTTGGTGGCTCAGAACCATCAAAAAACGTTGAAATATAGTTCAAATTCAAAAAAAATCGACAAAAATACAGTTTCTAGCTAAAATTTGATGGTTTCGTTGCACTTTCCGAGCCCGTAGGGTATCTGAGTGGCTTAAAAGTACAAGAAAACACTTCAAAAGTGACGTTTCTGAAGAATTTTAACAGTTTTCTTGTATCTACGAACGCCAGAATGCATAAAATTGACCTAAACGTCTCCTTTTCCTATTCTGAGTCGATTCTGCATGCTTTAAGTGTGTTTGGTGGCTCAGAACCATCAAAAAACGTTGAAATATAGTTCAAATTCAATAAAAATCGACAAAAATACAGTTTCTAGCTAAAATTTGATGGTTTCGTTGCACTTTCCGAGACCGTAGGGTATCTGAGTGGCTTAAAAGTACAAGAAAACACTTCAAAAGTGACGTTTCTGAACAATTTTAACAGTTTTCTTGTATCTACGAACGCCAGAATGCATAAAATCGACCTAAACGTCTCCTTTTCCTATTCTGAGTCGATTCTGCATGCTTTAAGTGTGTTTGGTGGCTCAGAACCATCAAAAAACTTTGAAATATAGTTCAAATTCAATAAAAATCGACAAAAATACCGTTTCTAGCTAAAATTTGATGGTTTCGTTGCACTTTCCGAGCCCGTAGGGTATCTGAGTGGCTTAAAAGTACAAGAAAACACTTCAAAAGTAACGTTTCTGAAGAATTTTAACAGTTTTCTTGTATCTACTAACGCCAGAATGCATAAAATTGACCTAAACGTCTCCTTTTCCTATTCTGAGTCGATTCTGCATGCTTTAAGTGTGTTTGGTGGCTCAGAACCATCAAAAAACGTTGAAATATAGTTCAAATTCAATAAAAATCGACAAAAATACAGTTTCTAGCTAAAATTTGATGGTTTCGTTGCCCTTTCCGAGCCCGTAGGGTATCTGAGTGGCTTAAAAGTACAAGAAAACACTTCAAAAGTGACGTTTCTGAAGAATTTTAACAGTTTTCTTGTATCTACGAACGCCAGAATGCATAAAATTGACCTAAACGTCTCCTTTTCCTATTCTGAGTCGATTCTGCATGCTTTAAGTGTGTTTGGTGGCTCAGAACCATCAAAAATCGTTGAAATATAGTTCAAATTCAATAAAAATCGACAAAAATACAGTTTCTAGCTAAAATTTGATGGTTTCGTTGCACTTTCCGAGCCCGTAGGGTATCTGAGTGGCTTAAAAGTACAAGAAAACACTTCAAAAGTGACGTTTCTGAAGAATTTTAACAGTTTTCTTGTATCTACGAACTCCAGAATGCATAAAATTGACCTAAACGTCTCCTTTTCCTATTCTGAGTCGATTCTGCATGCTTTAAGTGTGTTTGGTGGCTCAGAACCATCAAAAAACGTTGAAATATAGTTCAAATTCAATAAAAATCGACAAAAATACAGTTTCTAGCTAAAATTTGATGGTTTCGTTGCACTTTCCGAGCCCGTAGGGTATCTGAGTGGCTTAAAAGTACAAGAAAACACTTCAAAAGTGACGTTTCTGAAGAATTTTAACAGTTTTCTTGTATCTACGAACGCCAGAATGCATAAAATTGACCTAAACGTCTCCCTTTCCTATTCTGAGTCGATTCTGCATGCTTTAAGTGTGTTTGGTGGCTCAGAACCATCAAAAAACGTTGAAATATAGTTCAAATTCAATAAAAATCGACAAAAATTCAGTTTCTAGCTAAAATTTGATGGTTTCGTTGCACTTTCCGAGCCCGCAGGGTATCTGAGTGGCTTAAAAGTACAAGAAAACACTTCAAAAGTGACGTTTCTGAAGAATTTTAACAGTTTTCTTGTATCTACGAACGCCAGAATGCATAAAATTGACCTAAACGTCTCCTTTTCCTATTCTGAGTCGATTCTGCATGCTTTAAGTGTGTTTGGTGGCTCAGAACCATCAAAAAACTTTGAAATATAGTTCAAATTCAATAAAAATCGACAAAAATACAGTTTCTAGCTAAAATTTGATGGTTTCGTTGCACTTTCCGAGCCCGTAGGGTATCTGAGTGGCTTAAAATTACAAGAAAACACTTCAAAAGTGATGTTTCTGAAGAATTTTAACAGTTTTCTTGTATCTACGAACGCCAGAATGCATAAAATTGACCTAAACGTCTCCTTTTCCTATTCTGAGTCGATTCTGCATGCTTTAAGTGTGTTTGGTGGCTCAGAACCATCAAAAAACGTTGAAATATAGTTCAAATTCAATAAAAATCGACAAAAATACAGTTTCTAGCTAAAATTTGATGGTTTCGTTGCACTTTCCGAGCCCGTAGGGTATCTGAGTGGCTTAAAAGTACAAGAAAACACTTCAAAAGTGACGTTTCTGAAGAATTTTAACAGTTTTCTTGTATCTACGAACGCCAGAATGCATAAAATTGACCTAAACGTCTCCTTTTCCTATTCTGAGTCGATTCTGCATGCTTTAAGTGTGTTTGGTGGCTCAGAACCATCAAAAAACGTTGAAATATAGTTCAAATTCAATAAAAATCGACAAAAATACAGTTTCTAGCTAAAATTTGATGGTTTCGTTGCACTTTCCGAGCCCGTAGGGTATCTGAGTGGCTTAAAAGTACAAGAAAACACTTCAAAAGTGACGTTTCTGAAGAATTTTAACAGTTTTCTTGTATCTACGAACGCCAGAATGCATAAAATTGACCTAAACGTCTCCTTTTCCTATTCTGAGTCGATTCTGCATGCTTTAAGTGTGTTTGGTGGCTCAGAACCATCAAAAAACGTTGAAATATAGTTCAAATTCAATAAAAATCGACAAAAATACAGTTTCTAGCTAAAATTTGATGGTTTCGTTGCACTTTCCGAGCCCGTAGGGTATCTGAGTGGCTTAAAAGTACAAGAAAACACTTCAAAAGTGACGTTTCTGAAGAATTTTAACAGTTTTCTTGTATCTACGAACGCCAGAATGCATAAAATTGACCTAAACGTCTCCTTTTCCTATTCTGAGTCGATTCTGCATGCTTTAAGTGTGTTTGGTGGCTCAGAACCATCAAAAAACGTTGAAATATAGTTCAAATTCAATAAAAATCGACAAAAATACAGTTTCTAGCTAAAATTTGATGGTTTCGTTGCACTTTCCGAGCCCGTAGGGTATCTGAGTGGCTTAAAAGTACAAGAAAACACTTCAAAAGTGACGTTTCTGAAGAATTTTAACAGTTTTCTTGTATCTACGAACGCCAGAATGCATAAAATTGACCTAAACGTCTCCTTTTCCTATTCTGAGTCGATTCTGCATGCTTTAAGTGTGTTTGGTGGCTCAGAACCATCAAAAAACGTTGAAAAATAGTTCAAATTCAATAAAAATCGACAAAAATACAGTTTCTAGCTAAAATTTGATGGTTTCGTTGCACTTTCCGAGCCCGTAGGGTATCTGAGTGTCTTAAAAGTACAAGAAAACAATTCAAAAGTGACGTTTCTGAAGAATTTTAACAGTTTTCTTGTATCTACGAACGCCAGAATGCATAAAATTGACCTAAACGTCTCCTTTTCCTATTCTGAGTCGATTCTGCATGCTTTAAGTGTGTTTGGTGGCTCAGAACCATCAAAAAACGTTGAAATATAGTTCAAATTCAATAAAAATCGACAAAAATACAGTTTCTAGCTAAAATTTGATGGTTTCGTTGCACTTTCCGAGCCCGTAGGGTATCTGAGTGGCTTAAAAGTACAAGAAAACACTTCAAAAGTGACGTTTCTGAAGAATTTTAACAGTTTTCTTGTATCTACGAACGCCAGAATGCATAAAATTGACCTAAACGTCTCCTTTTCCTATTCTGAGTCGATTCTGCATGCTTTAAGTGTGTTTGGTGGCTCAGAACCATCAAAAAACGTTGAAATATAGTTCAAATTCAATAAAAATCGACAAAAATACAGTTTCTAGCTAAAATTTGATGGTTTCGTTGCACTTTCCGAGCCCGTAGGGTATCTGAGTGGCTTAAAAGTACAAGAAAACACTTCAAAAGTGACGTTTCTGAAGAATTTTAACAGTTTTCTTGTATCTACGAACGCCAGAATGCATAAAATTGACCTAAACGTCTCCTTTTCCTATTCTGAGTCGATTCTGCATGCTTTAAGTGTGTTTGGTGGCTCAGAACCATCAAAAAACGTTGAAATATAGTTCAAATTCAATAAAAATCGACAAAAATACAGTTTCTAGCTAAAATTTGATGGTTTCGTTGCACTTTCCGAGCCCGTAGGGTATCTGAGTGGCTTAAAAGTACAAGAAAACACTTCAAAAGTGACGTTTCTGAAGAATTTTAACAGTTTTCTTGTATCTACGAACGCCAGAATGCATAAAATTGACCTAAACGTCTCCCTTTCCTATTCTGAGTCGATTCTGCATGCTTTAAGTGTGTTTGGTGGCTCAGAACCATCAAAAAACGTTGAAATATAGTTCAAATTCAATAAAAATCGACAAAAATTCAGATTCTAGCTAAAATTTGATGGTTTCGTTGCACTTTCCGAGCCCGCAGGGTATCTGAGTGGCTTAAAAGTACAAGAAAACACTTCAAAAGTGACGTTTCTGAAGAATTTTAACAGTTTTCTTGTATCTACAAACGCCAGAATGCATAAAATTGACCTAAACGTCTCCTTTTCCTATTCTGAGTCGATTCTGCATGCTTTAAGTGTGTTTGGTGGCTCAGAACCATCAAAAAACGTTGAAATATAGTTCAAATTCAATAAAAATCGACAAAAATACAGTTTCTAGCTAAAATTTGATGGTTTCGTTGCACTTTCCGAGCCCGTAGGATATCTGAGTGGCTTAAGAGTACAAGAAAACACTTCAAAAGTGACGTTTCTGAAGAATTTTAACAGTTTTCTTGTATCTACGAACGCCAGAATGCATAAAATTGACCTAAACGTCTCCTTTTCCTATTCTGAGTCGATTCTGCATGCTTTAAGTGTGTTTGGTGGCTCAGAACCATCAAAAAACGTTGAAATATAGTTCAAATTCAATAAAAATCGACAAAAATACAGTTTCTAGCTAAAATTTGATGGTTTCGTTGCACTTTCCGAGCCCGTAGGGTATCTGAGTGGCTTAAAAGTACAAGAAAACACTTCAAAAGTAACGTTTCTGAAGAATTTTAACAGTTTTCTTGTATCTACGAACGGCAGAATGCATAAAATTGACCTAAACGTCTCCTTTTCCTATTCTGAGTCAATTCTGCATGCTTTAAGTGTGTTTGGTGGCTCAGAACCATCAAAAAACGTTGAAATATAGTTCAAATTCAATAAAAATCGACAAAAATACAGTTTCTAGCTAAAATTTTACGGTTTCGTTGCACTTTCCGAGCCCGTAGGGTATCTGAGTGGCTTAAAAGTACAAGAAAACACTTCAAAAGTGACGTTTCTGAAGAATTTTAACAGTTTTCTTGTATCTACGAACGCCAGAATGCATAAAATTGACCTAAACGTCTCCTTTTCCTATTCTGAGTCGATTCTGCATGCTTTAAGTGTGTTTGGTGGCTCAGAACCATCAAAAAACTTTGAAATATAGTTCAAATTCAATAAAAACCGACAAAAATACAGTTTCTAGCTAAAATTTGACGGTTTCGTTGCACTTTCCGAGCCCGTAGGGTATCTGAGTGGCTTAAAAGTACAAGAAAACACTTCAAAAGTGACGTTTCTGAAGAATTTTAACAGTTTTCTTGTATCTACGAACGCCAGAATGCATAAAATTGACCTAAACGTCTCCTTTTCCTATTCTGAGTCGATTCTGCATGCTTTAAGTGTGTTTGGTGGCTCAGAACCATCAAAAAACGTTGAAATATAGTTCAAATTCAATAAAAATCGACAAAAATACAGTTTCTAGCTAAAATTTGATGGTTTCGTTGCACTTTCCGAGCCCGTAGGGTATCTGAGTGGTTTAAAAGTACAAGAAAACACTTCAAAAGTGACGTTTCTGAAGAATTTTAACAGTTTTCTTGTATCTACGAACGCCAGAATGCATAAGATTGACCTAAACGTCTCCTTTTCCTATTCTGAGTCGATTCTGCATGCTTTAAGTGTGTTTGGTGGCTCAGAACCATCAAAAAACGTTGAAATATAGTTCAAATTCAATAAAAATCGACAAAAATACAGTTTCTAGCTAAAATTTGATGGTTTCGTTGCACTTTCCGAGCCCGTAGGGTATCTGCGTGGCTTAAAAGTACAAGAAAACACTTCAAAAGTGACGTTTCTGAAGAATTTTAACAGTTTTCTTGTATCTACGAACGCCAGAATGCATAAAATTGACCTAAACGTCTCCTTTTCCTATTCTGAGTCGATTCTGCATGCTTTAAGTGTGTTTGGTGGCTCAGAACCATCAAAAAACTTTGAAATATAGTTCAAATTCAATAAAAATCGACAAAAATACAGTTTCTAGCTAAAATTTGATGGTTTCGTTGCACTTTCCGAGCCCGTAGGGTATCTGAGTGGCTTAAAAGTACAAGAAAACACTTCAAAAGTGACGTTTCTGAAGAATTTTAACAGTTTTCTTGTATCTACGAACGCCAGAATGCATAAAATTGACCTAAACGTCTCCTTTTCCTATTCTGAGTCGATTCTGCATGCTTTAAGTGTGTTTGGTGGCTCAGAACCATCAAAAAACGTTGAAATATAGTTCAAATTCAATAAAAATCGACAAAAATACAGTTTCTAGCTAAAATTTGATGGTTTCGTTGCACTTTCCGAGCCCGTAGGGTATCTGAGTGGCTTAAAAGTACAAGAAAACACTTCAAAAGTGACGTTTCTGAAGAATTTTAACAGTTTTCTTGTATCTACGAACGCCAGAATGCATAAAATTGACCTAAACGTCTCCTTTTCCTATTCTGAGTCGATTCTGCATGCTTTAAGTGTGTTTGGTGGCTCAGAACCATCAAAAAACGTTGAAATATTATTATTATTATTATTATTATTATTATTGACATCTTTCCCAACGGGGTAGACCCAATTACAGGGAAAGGAAAAAAAACAAAAAACAAAAAACAAAACATTATAGGAATTTTGTGTTGCTGAATGTAAAAAATTTAGCTAGAATAAAATCAAAATACATAATATTCCACAGATCAAATTTGACCAAATCACAATAAAGCAAATTGTCAATCTGCAAGAAAGACACTAATACGAAATATTTACCAATTGATACGTATGCCTTATATGCCATATTCCTGGATTATCACATTTAGGATAACAGAAAAATTATCAGTCAGGTCGCAGGTTTTAAAAATTCTATTACATACTTTGCACATTGAAATGATGGGGGACTTCACATGAATATTACTATTACTTAAAGGACAGTAAAAGATTTCACGTTGACGCGAATTATGTCTAGGTACTAGAAAATTCAGCTTACCTGTTAGCCATATATTATCTATTTTGTTGTTGATTAAATTAATAATGAATTTGACTCCAGCTGTAATTCTTCTATTGAATAGTGAATTAATATTAAATCGGTTCAGAAGAAGAGACTGATGCACTCTCCTTTGAGGATATACTCCATCTTCACAATATGACAGAAACTTAAGAAACATACGCTGAACCGACTCAATGCGGTTGATATGGACTTGATAGATAGGTTGCCATACAATCGAACCGTACTCCAACTGAGATCTGACTAACGCAAAGAATAAAATTTTCAGAGTTTGTACTTTTGTGAAATCCTTACCATTTCTATAAATGAAGCCGTAGATTTTATGCGCTTTAGCAACCAACTGATTAATGTGTGGAACGAACGTGAATTTCTCATCAAATAAAATACCAAGATCAGTAATATTCATAACGCGTTTTAAGTTTGTGTTATTGATTAAATACTGGAAACACAAAGTTGACTTCTTGCGAGAATACGACACAACTAAACATTTCAAAATATTCAAATAGAGTCGATTTCTTAAACACCATTGAAAGATGTTATCAAGATCGGATTGGAGGGCAATGCAGTCTTCCACAGAAGTGATTACTTTATAAATTTTATAGTCGTCAGCAAATAGCAGGCTATCAACAGACACAACATTTGAAATGTCGTTGATAAACAGTAAAAACAGCAATGGGCCCCAAATTCGACCCCTGCGGTACACCAGAACTAGGGAATATTTTTTTTGACGTATAACATCTATACCTAACGCATTGATCACGATTTAATAAATAAGATTTAAACAAATTGAGGAGTGCATCTGTAAATCCAAATGATTTTAACTTGAGTAATAAAATGTAATGATCGATTTGATCAAATGCCTTAAGAAAATCAAGGTACACCACATCAACCTGTTTTCTGTCATCAATTGCTTCTGATGTAAACTGTGTAAAGCAGACTAGATTCGTGATAGTGGACCGCTTATCCATAAACCCATGCTGAGATGGACTAATATATACTTTGACCGCTGAATAAATATGTTTGTATAATATACCTTCAAAAATCTTGGCAAAATTGCAAAGTAATGAGATAGGCCTGTAATTTTTCACGTCCGCTTTATCACCTTTTTTCAGAACCGGACATATTAAAGCCGCCTTCCACATCGCAGGGAAGGTCGAAGTTTTTATTATTAAGTTGTATATATATACCAACGGCTGTGCGAAAACAGAAGCGCAATCTTTCAACAAAAAATTTGGAATACCATCCGGACCCATGGTTAGTGTATTTTTAGAGTTCTTTAATGCATTAAACACATCTTCTTCTAATATTTGGGGAGGTGAGACACAACCGATCTCACGAATATCAAAATTATCTGCTATAACAGATGGATCAGATGGAACATAAACAGAATTAAAGTAGTCCGCAAATGCATCTACAATGAGATTTGGATCATCAAAATTACAGTTATTATATTTCATAGTGCTAGGTATTCGCGATGTGCCTTTTTTACTTTGAATAAATCCCCAAAAACGTTTAGGATCTTCATGGAGACGATTTTCAATATCCGCCACATAGTTTTTGTAAGAGTTAAATATGGCTTGTTTGCTATTAAAGCGATAGAACTTGAATTTATTAAAGGATTCAGTAGTTTTGAGTTTCTTGTACTGTTTATACGCCAATCTCTTATACTGTAACAACGAGATAATGTCAACGTTAAACCAAGGAGGATAATGCTGTTGTCTTGTTTTGACCCGCAACTTAGGAACAGTTACTTGAAAGACGCTATTAATTAATTCATACAAAATTGAGCATGCTCCATCAACTGTGTTAGCTTTAAACAAGGAGGACCAATCCGTATCTAAAAATAATTGATACATACTTTGAAAGTCTGCCTTCTTAAAATTAAATGAATCAGCCTGGTCATTCATGCTAAATTGAGGAAGAACATCAGCTATTAAATTTAAATTAAAAAATAGAGCTGGATGATAAAGATCCTCTTTCACAAAAGGAGATAGTAGTTTGAAGACACTACACGTAACATTGGAGATTACAAGATCTAAAATATGGTTGTAGAAATTGTACACATTATTATACTGACGAGTATTACAAAATTTGATAAAATTATTTAATAAACAGCTGAAACGGTCATTAGATCCTTCCATAAAACCAGAGATGTTGAAATCACCTACAATAACTATATTATCCAAACCTGAGAAATAATTTAAAGAACTAAAAACATCAAAGAACAATTCAGCATCTTGGTAACACATCGATGGTGGCATATACAGAACAAATATGTAAAACTTACGAAAGTTTTTACATAACAATTTTACACCTACAATATCGATACTTGGAACTGTATCATATATAGAGGAGAGATCTAATTCAGAACATCGTAACTTAGAATTAATTGCTAATAGTACACCCCCACCTCTTGCCATACCACTCTTAATTGGATCGCGATCTTTACGAAAAACCAAATAATTAGGAGGAACTAATTCACTATTAAACATACCTTCAGTTGCCCAGGTCTCAGAAATCGCTATCACGTCAAAATTAGAAGATGCAACATTATTAAAAAAATTAGCAGTTTTAGTTCTTAGCCCTCTAACATTTTGATAGGCGCAGCGTAAGTACTTGATTTCGCATGGTGTAACAGTACGTTCTATAGATTTATCTAAGGATGTTATAAAAAATTGTTAGTAGAAACCGACAGAGATGCAAACCGATTAGAAGTTGCTACTGGAGAGGATGGTTCAGTATTAGGAGCCGTATTGTGATGCTTTGCATTGATGTTCATAAAAGGAGGTTTAAAACCCGGTATCTTTTTAATCTCCAGTTGAACTGGTTCAGCAAGTACAGTATTACGAAGCTTTGCCTCTGCAAACTTGAATGCAAAACAACAATCACGATCCCAGGCTGAATGCTCTACATCAATGTCAAAGCCATGCATGGTTTTTAATCTCATACAATTACTACATTCCTTTGTTTTCGCTTGACACGTATTAACATGGTGCTCACCGGAGCATATGGGACAGCTAATTGGTCTGAAACATTTAGTTTGTGTATGATTGAAGCCGTTGCATTTGAAACATCTTGTAACAGTAGTATCATCATATATTTAACAGACATTTATCCCTACAAGTAAGGAGCCAGCATTAATTACTTTTTTATAAGTATGAATATCTAACTGAATAACTGCCTGTAAAACTTTTTTGTTTTTTCTCAACGGCCATAAATTTAAGAGTTTATACACAGTTGCATCTGCTAATAATTCTAGATTTTGTGATTTTAAATAATTCATAAGAGATTCTTTATCAAGGCAAGATGGTATACCTACAATCCGTACCTTAGGATGCTCTGATCTTAATACTACAACATCATAATCACTTGATAATTTATCAGTAGCAATTTGTTTTAACTTTTTAGAATTTTCACTACTGCTACATCCAACGATAATGGCACCATCTTTAGCTCTTTTAGAATTAGTTACGCCAATATTTTCATTAACAAGATTTATATTTCGCAATAAATCATTCTGTGTTTGATGTGAATCTTGAACAACTTTTGGCTTAATCAAAACTTTTGCCTGTGTATTAGCGGCTAATTTACCTGCATATGACCCACTGTCCTTTGCTTTATCACCACTATTAGTACTATTAGTTAACAATCGCACCAAGTCAATATTAGATTGCTTCAAATTATCAATTTCCACTCTAAGTTTAGTTACTTCTTGCAATATTTTCTCAGTCTCACATGACACTATGCTTTGAATTACTGATCTGACTTCGACATTCTGCAAAACAGAACCCAAATTAGACGCTACAAAATTTGGAGAATCAACGAAATAATTGTACATTGGAACTTTAAAGACCCCATTACAATCTGCACATAAAAATTTCACTTGGGCAGAGTATCGCTGTAGACGCTCACAAGACGTTTTATCCTCCGGTAACAGCCCCAAACACGAGAAGTGCACCGGCCGGCTGCAACCGTCACAGGTAAACGACATGAATTTTTCAACGGGAGCTGTGCATACCGGGCAGAGTGTAGAATCAGGAATATCTTTAATTGTTGACGACGAAGTATCTCCTGTTACAGGCATATTAGCAACAATGTACGATTACAACGTAACCTCAAAATAAAGTAAACAAATCAAACGTCAACGTCAAACTCCAGACTTAAGAATCACAGTGGCCGCTGCAATGGACGCACGTGGCGACCTCGCACGGCCACTAAGGAAACAAACAAATAAACAAACGACTTGTATAAAAACTAATTCACAAAAAGAAACCAAATCGAACAAACTACATTAACAGACAGCTTTAAACTGCCTGGCCCATTCAGACAAAGTTTGTGATGTCAAATAGCACAGACTTACCAATTAAAGATTATATTTACTCCAAAGAAATTGAAAATAAAATGGAGACACAATCAACACGTCGAACTCACACTCAGAAAAAAAATATAGTTCAAATTCAATAAAAATCGACAAAAATACAGTTTCTAGCTAAAATTTGATGGTTTCGTTGCACTTTCCGAGCCCGTACGGTATCTGAGTGGCTTAAAAGTACAAGAAAACACTTCAAAAGTGACGTTTCTGAAGAATTTTAACAGTTTTCTTGTATCTACGAACGCCAGAATGCATAAAATTGACCTAAACGTCTCCTTTTCCTATTCTGAGTCGATTCTGCATGCTTTAAGTGTGTTTGGTGGCTCAGAACCATCAAAAAACGTTGAAATATAGTTCAAATTCAATAAAAATCGACAAAAATACAGTTTCTAGCTAAAATTTGATGGTTTCGTTGCACTTTCCGAGCCCGTAGGGTATCTGAGTGGCTTAAAAGTACGAGAAAACACTTCAAAAGTGACGTTTCTGAAGAATTTTTACAGTTTTCTTGTATCTACGAACGCCAGAATGCATAAAATTGAACTAAACGTCTCCTTTTCCTATTCTGAGTCGATTCTGCATGCTTTAAGTGTGTTTGGTGGCTCAGAACCATCAAAAAACGTTGAAATATAGTTCAAATTCAATAAAAATCGACAAAAATACAGTTTCTAGCTAAAATTTGATGGTTTCGTTGCACTTTCCGAGCCCGTAGGGTATCTGAGTGGCTTAAAAGTACAAGAAAACACTTCAAAAGTGACGTTTCTGAAGAATTTTAACAGTTTTCTTGTATCTACGAACGCCAGAATGCATAAAATTGACCTAAACGTCTCCTTTTCCTATTCTGAGTCGATTCTGCATGCTTTAAGTGTGTTTGGTGGCTCAGAACCATCAAAAAACGTTGAAATATAGTTCAAATTCAATAAAAATCGACAAAAATACAGTTTCTAGCTAAAATTTGATGGTTTAGTTGCACTTTCCGAGCCCGTAGGGTATCTGAGTGGCTTAAAAGTACAAGAAAACACTTCAAAAGTGACGTTTCTGAAGAATTTTAACAGTTTTCTTGTATCTACGAACGCCAGAATGCATAAAATTGACCTAAACGTCTCCTTTTCCTATTCTGAGTCGATTCTGCATGCTTTAAGTGTGTTTGGTGGCTCAGAACCATCAAAAAACATTGAAATATAGTTCAAATTTAATAAAAATCGACAAAAATACAGTTTCTAGCTAAAATTTGACGGTTTCGTTGCACTTTCCGAGCCCGTAGGGTATCTGAGTGGCTTAAAAGTACAAGAAAACACTTCAAAAGTGACGTTTCTGAAGAATTTTAACAGTTTTCTTGTATCTACGAACGCCAGAATGCATAAAATTGACCTAAACATCTCCTTTTCCTATTCTGAGTCGATTCTGCATGCTTTAAGTGTGTTTGGTGGCTCAGAACCATCAAAAAACGTTGAAATATAGTTCAAATTCAATAAAAATCGACAAAAATACAGTTTCTAGCTAAAATTTGATGGTTTCGTTGCACTTTCCGAGCCCGTAGGGTATCTGAGTGGCTTAAAAGTACAAGAAAACACTTCAAAAGTGACGTTTCTGAAGAATTTTAACAGTTTTCTTGTATCTACGAACGCCAGAATGCATAAAATTGACCTAAACGTCTCCTTTTCCTATTCTGAGTCGATTCTGCATGCTTTAAGTGTGTTTGGTGGCTCAGAACTATCAAAAAACGTTGAAATATGGTTCAAATTCAATAAAAATCGACAAAAATACAGTTTCTAGCTAAAATTTGATGGTTTCGTTGCACTTTCCGAGCCCGTAGGGTATCTGAGTGGCTTAAAAGTACAAGAAAACACTTCAAAAGTGACGTTTCTGAAGAATTTTAACAGTTTTCTTGTATCTACGAACGCCAGAATGCATAAAATTGACCTAAACGTCTCCTTTTCCTATTCGGAGTCGATTCTGCATGCTTTAAGTGTGTTTGGTGGCTCAGAACCATCAAAAAACGTTGAAATATAGTTCAAATTCAATAAAAATCGACAAAAATACAGTTTCTAGCTAAAATTTGATGGTTTCGTTGCACTTTCCGAGCCCGTAGGGTATCTGAGTGGCTTAAAAGTACAAGAAAACACTTCAAAAGTGACGTTTCTGAAGAATTTTAACAGTTTTCTTGTATCTACGAACGCCAGAATGCATAAAATTGACCTAAACGTCTCCTTTTCCTATGCTGAGTCGATTCTGCATGCTTTAAGTGTGTTTGGTGGCTCAGAACCATCAAAAAACGTTGAAATATAGTTCAAATTCAATAAAAATCGACAAAAATACAGTTTCTAGCTAAAATTTGATGGTTTCGTTGCACTTTCCGAGCCCGTAGGGTATCTGAGTGGCTTAAAAGTACAAGAAAACACTTCAAAAGTGACGTTTCTGAAGAATTTTAACAGTTTTCTTGTATCTACGAACGCCAGAATGCATAAAATTGACCTAAACGTCTCCTTTTCCTATTCTGAGTCGATTCTGCATGCTTTAAGTGTGTTTGGTGGCTCAGAACCATCAAAAAACGTTGAAATATAGTTCAAATTTAATAAAAATCGACAAAAATACAGTTTCTAGCTAAAATTTGATGGTTTCGTTGCACTTTCCAAGCCCGTAGGGTATCTGAGTGGCTTAAAAGTACAAGAAAACACTTCAAAAGTGAAGTTTCTGAAGAATTTTAGCAGTTTTCTTGTATCTACGAACGCCAGAATGCATAAAATTGACCTAAACGTCTCCTTTTCCTATTCTGAGTCGATTCTGCATGCTTTAAGTGTGTTTGGTGGCTCAGAACCATCAAAAAACGTTGAAATATAGTTCAAATTCAATAAAAATCGACAAAAATACAGTTTCTAGCTAAAATTTGATGGTTTCGTTGCACTTTCCGAGCCCGTAGGGTAGCTGAGTGGCTTAAAAGTACAAGAAAACACTTCAAAAGTGACGTTTCTGAAGAATTTTAACAGTTTTCTTGTATCTACGAACGCCAGAATGCATAAAATTGACCTAAACGTCTCCTTTTCCTATTCTGAGTCGATTCTGCATGCTTTAAGTGTGTTTGGTGGCTCAGAACCATCAAAAAACGTTGAAATATAGTTCAAATTCAATAAATATCGACAAAAATACAGTTTCTAGCTAAAATTTGATGGTTTCGTTGCACTTTCCGAGCCCGTAGGGTATCTGAGTGGCTTAAAAGTACAAGAAAACACTTCAAAAGTGACGTTTCTGAAGAATTTTAACAGTTTTCTTGTATCTACGAACGCCAGAATGCATAAAATTGACCTAAACGTCTCCTTTTCCTATTCTGAGTCGATTCTGCATGCTTTAAGTGTGTTTGGTGGCTCAGAACCATCAAAAAACGTTGAAATATAGTTCAAATTCAATAAAAACCGACAAAAATACAGTTTCTAGCTAAAATTTGATGGTTTCGTTGCACTTTCCGAGCCCGTAGGGTATCTGAGTGGCTTAAAAGTACAAGAAAACACTTCAAAAGTGACGTTTCTGAAGAATTTTAACAGTTTTCTTGTATCTACGAACGCCAGAATGCATAAAATTGACCTAAACGTCTCCTTTTCCCATTCTGAGTCGATTCTGCATGCTTTAAGTGTGTTTGGTGGCTCAGAACCATCAAAAAACGTTGAAATATAGTTCAAATTCAATAAAAATCGACAAAAATACATTTTCTAGCTAAAATTTGATGGTTTCGTTGCACTTTCCGAGCCGTAGGGTATCTGAGTGGCTTAAAAGTACAAGAAAACACTTCAAAAGTGACGTTTTCTGAAGAATTTTAACAGTTTTCTTGTATCTACGAACGCCAGAATGCATAAAATTGACCTAAACGTCTCCTTTTCCTATTCTGAGTCGATTCTGCATGCTTTAAGTGTGTTTGGTGGCTCAGAACCATCAAAAAACGTTGAAATATAGTTCAAATTCAATAAAAATCGACAAAAATACAGTTTCTAGCTAAAATTTGATGGTTTCGTTGCACTTTCCGAGCCCGTAGGGTATCTGAGTGGCTTAAAAGTACAAGAAAACACTTCAAAAGTGACGTTTCTGAAGAATTTTAACAGTTTTCTTGTATCTACGAACGCCAGAATGCATAAAATTGACCTAAACGTCTCCTTTTCCTATTCTGAGTCGATTCTGCATGCTTTAAGTGTGTTTGGTGGCTCAGAACCATCAAAAAACGTTGAAATATAGTTCAAATTCAATAAAAATCGACAAAAATACATTTTCTAGCTAAAATTTTATGGTTTCGTTGCACTTTCCGAGACCGTTGGGTATCTGAGTGGCTTAAAAGTACAAGAAAACACTTCAAAAGTGACGTTTCTGAAGAATTTTAACAGTTTTCTTGTATCTACGAACGCCAGAATGCATAAAATTGACCTAAACGTCTCCTTTTCCTATTCTGGGTCGATTCTGCATGCTTTAAGTGTGTTTGGTGGCTCAGAACCATCAAAAAACGTTGAAATATAGTTCAAATTCAATAAAAATCGACAAAAATACAGTTTCTAGCTAAAATTTGATGGTTTCGTTGCACTTTCCGAGCCCGTAGGGTATCTGAGTGGCTTAAAAGTACAAGAAAACACTTCAAAAGTGACGTTTCTGAAGAATTTTAACAGTTTTCTTGTATCTACGAACGCCAGAATGCATAAAATTGACCTAAACGTCTCCTTTTCCTATTCTGAGTCGATTCTGCATGCTTTAAGTGTGTTTGGTGGCTCAGAACCATCAAAAAACGTTGAAATATAGTTCAAATTCAATAAAAATCGACAAAAATACAGTTTCTAGCTAAAATTTTATGGTTTCGATGCACTTTCCGAGCCCGTAGGGTATCTGAATGGCTTAAAAGTACAAGAAAACACTTCAAAAGTGAGAAAATGTATTTTTGTCGATTTTTATTGAATTTGAACTATATTTCAACGTTTTTTGATGGTTCTGAGCCACCAAACACACTTAAAGCATGCAGAAACGACTCAGAATAGGAAAAGGAGACGTTTAGGTCAATTTTATGCATTCTGGCGTTCGTAGATACAAGAAAACTGTTAAAATTCTTCAGAAACGTCACTTTTGAAGTGTCTTCTTGTACTTTTAAGCCACTCAGATAACCTACGGGCTCGGAAAGTGCAACGAAACCATCAAATTTTAGCTAGAAACTGTATTTTTGTCGATTTTTATTGAATTTGAACTATATTTCAACGTTTTTTGATGGTTCTGAGCCACCAAACACACTTAAAGCATGCAGAATCGACTCAGAATAGGAAAAGGAGACGTTTAGGTCAATTTTATGCATTCTGGCGTTCGTAGATACAAGAAAACTGTTAAAATTCTTCAGAAACGTCACTTTTGAAGTGTTTTCTTGTACTTTTAAGCCACTCAGATAACCTACGGGCTCGGAAAGTGCAACGAAACCATCAAATTTTAGCTAGAAACTGTATTTTTGTCGATTTTTATTGAATTTGAACTATATTTCAACGTTTTTTGATGGTTCTGAGCCACCAAACACACTTAAAGCATGCAGAATCGACTCAGAATAGGAAAAGGAGACGTTTAGGTCAATTTTATGCATTCTGGCGTTCGTAGATACAAGAAAACTGTTAAAATTCTTCAGAAACGTCACTTTTGAAGTGTTTTCTTGTACTTTTAAGCCACTCAGATACCCTACGGGCTCGGAAAGTGCAACGAAACCATCAAATTTTAGCTAGAAACTGTATTTTTGTCGATTTTTATTGAATTTGAACTATATTTCAACGTTTTTTGATGGTTCTGAGCCACCAAACACACTTAAAGCATGCAGAATCGACTCAGAATAGGAAAAGGAGACGTTTAGGTCAATTTTATGCATTCTGGCGTTCGTAGATACAAGAAAACTGTTAAAATTCTTCAGAAACGTCACTTTTGAAGTGTTTTCTTGTACTTTTAAGCCACTCAGATACCCTACGGGCTCGGAAAGTGCAACGAAACCATCAAATTTTAGCTAGAAACTGTATTTTTGTCGATTTTTATTGAATTTGAACTATATTTCAACGTTTTTTGATGGTTCTGAGCCACCAAACACACTTAAAGCATGCAGAATCGACTCAGAATAGGAAAAGGAGACGTTTAGGTCAATTTTATGCATTCTGGCGTTCGTAGATACAAGAAAACTGTTAAAATTCTTCAGAAACGTCACTTTTGAAGTGTTTTCTTGTACTTTTAAGCCACTCAGATACCCTACGGGCTCGGAAAGTGCAACGAAACCATCAAATTTTAGCTAGAAACTGTATTTTTGTCGATTTTTATTGAATTTGAACTATATTTCAACGTTTTTTGATGGTTCTGAGCCACCAAACACACTTAAAGCATGCAGAATCGACTCAGAATAGGAAAAGGAGACGTTTAGGTCAATTTTATGCATTCTGGCGTTCGTAGATACAAGAAAACTGTTAAAATTCTTCAGAAACGTCACTTTTGAAGTGTTTTCTTGTACTTTTAAGCCACTCAGATACCCTACGGGCTCGGAAAGTGCAACGAAACCATCAAATTTTAGCTAGAAACTGTATTTTTGTCGATTTTTATTGAATTTGAACTATATTTCAACGTTTTTTGATGGTTCTGAGCCACCAAACACACTTAAAGCATGCAGAATCGACTCAGAATAGGAAAAGGAGACGTTTAGGTCAATTTTATGCATTCTGGCGTTCGTAGATACAAGAAAACTGTTAAAATTCTTCAGAAACGTCACTTTTGAAGTGTTTTCTTGTACTTTTAAGCCACTCAGATACCCTACGGGCTCGGAAAGTGCAACGAAACCATCAAATTTTAGCTAGAAACTGTATTTTTGTCGATTTTTATTGAATTTGAACTATATTTCAACGTTTTTTGATGGTTCTGAGCCACCAAACACACTTAAAGCATGCAGAATCGACTCAGAATAGGAAAAGGAGACGTTTAGGTCAATTTTATGCATTCTGGCGTTCGTAGATACAAGAAAACTGTTAAAATTCTTCAGAAACGTCACTTTTGAAGTGTTTTCTTGTACTTTTAAGCCACTCAGATACCCTACGGGCTCGGAAAGTGCAACGAAACCATCAAATTTTAGCTAGAAACTGTATTTTTGTCGATTTTTATTGAATTTGAACTATATTTCAACGTTTTTTGATGGTTCTGAGCCACCAAACACACTTAAAGCATGCAGAATCGACTCAGAATAGGAAAAGGAGACGTTTAGGTCAATTTTATGCATTCTGGCGTTCGTAGATACAAGAAAACTGTTAAAATTCTTCAGAAACGTCACTTTTGAAGTGTTTTCTTGTACTTTTAAGCCACTCAGATACCCTACGGGCTCGGAAAGTGCAACGAAACCATCAAATTTTAGCTAGAAACTGTATTTTTGTCGATTTTTATTGAATTTGAACTATATTTCAACGTTTTTTGATGGTTCTGAGCCACCAAACACACTTAAAGCATGCAGAATCGACTCAGAATAGGAAAAGGAGACGTTTAGGTCAATTTTATGCATTCTGGCGTTCGTAGATACAAGAAAACTGTTAAAATTCTTCAGAAACGTCACTTTTGAAGTGTTTTCTTGTACTTTTAAGCCACTCAGATACCCTACGGGCTCGGAAAGTGCAACGAAACCATCAAACTTTAGCTAGAAACTGTATTTTTGTCGATTTTTATTGAATTTGAACTATATTTCAACGTTTTTTGATGGTTCTGAGCCACCAAACACACTTAAAGCATGCAGAATCGACTCAGAATAGGAAAAGGAGACGTTTAGGTCAATTTTATGCATTCTGGCGTTCGTAGATACAAGAAAACTGTTAAAATTCTTCAGAAACGTCACTTTTGAAGTGTTTTCTTGTACTTCTAAGCCACTCAGATACCCTACGGGCTCGGAAAGTGCAACGAAACCATCAAATTTTAGCTAGAAACTGTATTTTTGTCGATTTTTATTGAATTTGAACTATATTTCAACGTTTTTTGATGGTTCTGAGCCACCAAACACACTTAAAGCATGCAGAATCGACTCAGAATAGGAAAAGGAGACGTTTAGGTCAATTTTATGCATTCTGGCGTTCGTAGATACAAGAAAACTGTTAAAATTCTTCAGAAACGTCACTTTTGAAGTGTTTTCTTGTACTTTTAAGCCACTCAGATACCCTACGGGCTCGGAAAGTGCAACGAAACCACCAAATTTTAGCTAGAAACTGTATTTTTGTCGATTTTTATTGAATTTGAACTATATTTCAACGTTTTTTGATGGTTCTGAGCCACCAAACACACTTAAAGCATGCAGAATCGACTCAGAATAGGAAAAGGAGACGTTTAGGTCAATTTTATGCATTCTGGCGTTCGTAGATACAAGAAAACTGTTAAAATTCTTCAGAAACGTCACTTTTGAAGTGTTTTCTTGTACTTTTAAGCCACTCAGATACCTACAGGCTCGGAAAGTGCAACGAAACCATCAAAATTTAGCTAGAAACTGTATTTTTGTCGATCTTTATTGAATTTGAACTATATTTCAACGTTTTTTGATGGTTCTGAGCCACCAAACACACTTAAAGCATGCAGAATCGACTCAGAATAGGAAAAGGAGACGTTTAGGTCAATTTTATGCATTCTGGCGTTCGTTGCACTTTCCGAGCCCGTAGGGTATCTGAGTGGCTTAAAAGTACAAGAAAACACTTCAAAAGTGACGTTTCTGAAGAATTTTAACAGTTTTCTTGTATCTACGAACGCCAGAATGCATAAAATTGACCTAAACGTCTCCTTTTCCTATTCTGAGTCGATTCTGCATGCTTTAAGTGTGTTTGGTGGCTCAGAACCATCAAAAAACGTTGAAATATAGTTCAAATTAAATAAAAATCGACAAAAATACAGTTTCTAGCTAAAATTTGATGGTTTCGTTGCACTTTCCGAGCCCGTCGGGTATCTGAGTGGCTTAAAAGTAAAAGAAAACACTTCACAAGTGACGTTTCTGAAGAGTTTTAACAGTTTTCTTGTATCTACGAACGCCAGAATGCATAAAATTGACCTAAACGTCTCCTTTTCCTATTCTGAGTCGATTCTGCATGCTTTAAGTGTGTTTGGTGGCTCAGAACCATCAAAAAACGTTGAAATATAGTTCAAATTCAATAAAAATCGACAAAAATACAGTTTCTAGCTAAAATTTGATGGTTTCGTTGCACTTTCCGAGCCCGTAGGGAATCTGAGTGGCTTAAAAGTACAAGAACACACTTCAAAAGTGACGTTTCTGAAGAATTTTAACAGTTTTCTTGTATCTACGAACGCCAGAATGCATAAAATTGACCTAAACGTCTCCTTTTCCTATTCTGAGTCGATTCTGCATGCTTTAAGTGTGTTTGGTGGCTCAGAATCATCAAAAAACGTTGAAATATAGTTCAAATTCATTAAAAATCGACAAAAATACAGTTTCTAGCTAAAATTTGATGGTTTCGTTGCACTTTCCGAGCCCGTAGGGAATCTGAGTGGCTTAAAAGTACAAGAAAACACTTCAAAAGTGACGTTTCTGAAGAATTTTAACAGTTTTCTTGTATCTACGAACGCCAGAATGCATAAAATTGACCTAAACGTCTCCTTTTCCTATTCTGAGTCGATTCTGCATGCTTTAAGTGTGTTTGGTGGCTCAGAACCATCAAAAAACGTTGAAATATAGTTCAAATTCAATAAAAATCGACAAAAATACAGTTTCTAGCTAAAATTTGATGGTTTGGTTGCACTTTCCGAGCCCGTAGGGTATCTGAGTGGCTTAAAAGTACAAGAAAACACTTCAAAAGTGACGTTTCTGAAGAATTTTAACAGTTTTCTTGTATCTACGAACGCCAGAATGCATAAAATTGACCTAAACGTCTCCTTTTCCTATTCTGAGTCGATTCTGCATGCTTTAAGTGTGTTTGGTGGCTCAGAACCATCAAAAAACGTTGAAATATAGTTCAAATTCAATAAAAATCGACAAAAATACAGTTTCTAGCTAAAATTTGATGGTTTCGTTGCACTTTCCGAGCCCGTAGGGTATCTGAGTGGCTTAAAAGTACAAGAAAA
This sequence comes from Zophobas morio, assembly GCF_036711695.1. Classification (NCBI taxonomy): domain Eukaryota; kingdom Metazoa; phylum Arthropoda; class Insecta; order Coleoptera; family Tenebrionidae; genus Zophobas; species Zophobas morio. The sequence continues at coordinate 32,748 of NW_026972288.1, read as the reverse complement.
CACTTCAAAAGTGACGTTTCTGAAGAGTTTTAACAGTTTTCTTGTATCTACGAACGCCAGAATGCATAAAATTGACCTAAACGTCTCCTTTTCCTATTCTGAGTCGATTCTGCATGCTTTAAGTGTGTTTGGTGGCTCAGAACCATCAAAAAACGTTGAAATATAGTTCAAATTCAATAAAAATCGACAAAAATACAGTTTCTAGCTAAAATTTGATGGTTTCGTTGCACTTTCCGAGCCCGTAGGGTATCTGAGTGGCTTAAAAGTACAAGAAAACAATTCAAAAGTGACGTTTCTGAAGAATTTTAACAGTTTTCTTGTATCTACGAACGCCAGAATGCATAAAATTGACCTAAACGTCTCCTTTTCCTATTCTGAGTCGATTCTGCATGCTTTAAGTGTGTTTGGTGGCTCAGAACCATCAAAAAACGTTGAAATATAGTTCAAATTCAATAAAAATCGACAAAAATACAGTTTCTAGCTAAAATTTGATGGTTTCGTTGCACTTTCCGAGCCCGTAGGGTATCTGAGCGGCTTAAAAGTAAAAGAAAACACTTCACAAGTGACGTTTCTGAAGAATTTTAACAGTTTTCTTGTATCTACGAACGCCAGAATGCATAAAATTGACCTAAACGTCTCCTTTTCCTATTCTGAGTCGATTCTGCATGCTTTAAGTGTGTTTGGTGGCTCAGAACCATCAAAAAACGTTGAAATATAGTTCAAATTCAATAAAAATCGACAAAAATACAGTTTCTAGCTAAAATTTGATGGTTTCGTTGCACTTTCCGAGCCCGTAGGGTATCTGAGTGGCTTAAAAGTACAAGAAAACACTTCAAAAGTGACGTTTCTGAAGAATTTTAACAGTTTTCTTGTATCTACGAACGCCAGAATGCATAAAATTGACCTAAACGTCTCCTTTTCCTATTCTGAATCGATTCTGCATGCTTTAAGTGTGTTTGGTGGCTCAGAACCATCAAAAACGTTGAAATATAGTTCAAATTCATTAAAAATCGACAAAAATACAGTTTCTAGCTAAAATTTGATGGTTTCGTTGCACTTTCCGAGCCCGTAGGGAATCTGAGTGGCTTAAAATTACAAGAAAACACTTCAAAAGTGACGTTTCTGAAGAATTTTAACAGTTTTCTTGTATCTACGAACGCCAGAATGCATAAAATTGACCTAAACGTCTCCTTTTCCTATTCTGAGTCGATTCTGCATGCTTTAAGTGTGTTTGGTGGCTCAGAACCATCAAAAAACTTTGAAAGATAGTTCAAATTCAATAAAAATCGACAAAAATACAGTTTCTAGCTAAAATTTGATGGTTTGGTTGCACTTTCCGAGCCCGTAGGGTATCTGAGTGGCTTAAAAGTACAAGAAAACACTTCAAAAGTGACGTTTCTGAAGAATTTTAACAGTTTTCTTGTATCTACGAACGCCAGAATGCATAAAATTGACCTAAACGTCTCCTTTTCCTATTCTGAGTCGATTCTGCATGCTTTAAGTGTGTTTGGTGGCTCAGAACCATCAAAAAACGTTGAAATATAGTTCAAATTCAATAAAAATCGACAAAAATACAGTTTCTAGCTAAAATTTGATGGTTTCGTTGCACTTTCCGAGCCCGTAGGGTATCTGAGTGGCTTAAAATTACAAGAAAACACTTCAAAAGTGACGTTTCTGAAGAGTTTTAACAGTTTTCTTGTATCTACGAACGCCAGAATGCATAAAATTGACCTAAACGTCTCCTTTTCCTATTCTGAGTCGATTCTGCATGCTTTAAGTGTGTTTGGTGGCTCAGAACCATCAAAAAACGTTGAAATATAGTTCAAATTCAATAAAAATCGACAAAAATACAGTTTCTAGCTAAAATTTGATGGTTTCGTTGCACTTTCCGAGCCCGTAGGGTATCTGAGTGGCTTAAAAGTACAAGAAAACACTTCAAAAGTGACGTTTCTGAAGAATTTTAACAGTTTTCTTGTATCTACGAACGCCAGAATGCATAAAATTGACCTAAACGTCTCCTTTTCCTATTCTGAGTCGATTCTGCATGCTTTAAGTGTGTTTGGTGGCTCAGAACCATCAAAAAACGTTGAAATATAGTTCAAATTCAATAAAAATCGACAAAAATACAGTTTCTAGCTAAAATTTGATGGTTTCGTTGCACTTTCCGAGCCCGTAGGGTATCTGAGTGGCTTAAAAGTACAAGAAAACACTTCAAAAGTGACGTTTCTGAAGAATTTTAACAGTTTTCTTGTATCTACGAACGCCAGAATGCATAAAATTGACCTAAACGTCTCCTTTTCCTATTCTGAGTCGATTCTGCATGCTTTAAGTGTGTTTGGTGGCTCAGAACCATCAAAAAACGTTGAAATATAGTTCAAATTCTTTAAAAATCGACAAAAATACAGTTTCTAGCTAAAATTTGATGGTTTCGTTGCACTTTCCGAGCCCGTAGGGAATCTGAGTGGCTTAAAAGTACAAGAAAACACTTCAAAAGTGACGTTTCTGAAGAATTTTAACAGTTTTCTTGTATCTACGAAAGCCAGAATGCATAAAATTGACCTAAACGTCTCCTTTTCCTATTCTGAGTCGATTCTGCATGCTTTAAGTGTGTTTGGTGGCTCAGAACCATCAAAAAACGTTGAAATATAGTTCAAATTCAATAAAAATCGACAAAAATACAGTTTCTAGCTAAAATTTGATGGTTTCGTTGCACTTTCCGAGCCCGTAGGGTATCTGAGTGGCTTAAAAGTACAAGAAAACACTTCAAAAGTGACGTTTCTGAAGAATTTTAACAGTTTTCTTGTATCTACGAACGCCAGAATGCATAAAATTGACCTAAACGTCTCCTTTTCCTATTCTGAGTCGATTCTGCATGCTTTAAGTGTGTTTGGTGGCTCAGAACCATCAAAAAACGTTGAAATATAGTTCAAATTCAATAAAAATCGACAAAAATACAGTTTCTAGCTAAAATTTGATGGTTTCGTTGCACTTTCCGAGCCCGTTGGGTATCTGAGTGGCTTAAAAGTACAAGAAAACACTTCACAAGTGACGTTTCTGAAGAATTTTAACAGTTTTCTTGTATCTACGAACGCCAGAATGCATAAAATTGACCTAAACGTCTCCTTTTCCTATTCTGAGTCGATTCTGCATGCTTTAAGTGTGTTTGGTGGCTCAGAACCATCAAAAAACGTTGAAATATAGTTCAAATTCAATAAAAATCGACAAAAATACAGTTTCTAGCTAAAATTTGATGGTTTCGTTGCACTTTCCGAGCCCGTAGGGTATCTGAGTGGCTTAAAAGCACAAGAAAACACTTCAAAAGTGACGTTTCTGAAGAATTTTAACAGTTTTCTTGTATCTACGAACGCCAGAATGCATAAAATTGACCTAAACGTCTCCTTTTCCTATTCTGAGTCGATTCTGCATGCTTTAAGTGTGTTTGGTGGCTCAGAACCATCAAAAAACTTTGAAATATAGTTCAAATTCATTAAAAATCGACAAAAATACAGTTTCTAGCTAAAATTTGATGGTTTCGTTGCACTTTCCGAGCCCGTAGGGAATCTGAGTGGCTTAAAAGTACAAGAAAACACTTCAAAAGTGACGTTTCTGAAGAATTTTAACAGTTTTCTTGTATCTACGAACGCCAGAATGCATAAAATTGACCTAAACGTCTCCTTTTCCTATTCTGAGTCGATTCTGCATGCTTTAAGTGTGTTTGGTGGCTCAGAACCATCAAAAAACGTTGAAATATAGTTCAAATTCAATAAAAATCGACAAAAATACAGTTTCTAGCTAAAATTTGATAGTTTCGTTGCACTTTCCGAGCCCGTTGGGTATCTGAGTGGCTTAAAAGTACAAGAAAACACTTCACAAGTGACGTTTCTGAAGAATTTTAACAGTTTTCTTGTATCTACGAACGCCAGAATGCATAAAATTGACCTAAACGTCTCCTTTTCCTATTCTGAGTCGATTCTGCATGCTTTAAGTGTGTTTGGTGGCTCAGAACCATCAAAAAACGTTGAAATATAGTTCAAATTCAATAAAAATCAACAAAAATACAGTTTCTAGCTAAAATTTGATGGTTTCGTTGCACTTTCCGAGCCCGTAGGGTATCTGAGTGGCTTAAAAGTACAAGAAAACACTTCAAAAGTGACGTTTCTGAAGAATTTTAACAGTTTTCTTGTATCTACGAACGCCAGAATGCATAAAATTGACCTAAACGTCTAATTTTCCTATTCTGAGTCGATTCTGCATGCTTTAAGTGTGTTTGGTGGCTCAGAACCATCAAAAAACGTTGAAATATAGTTCAAATTCAATAAAAATCGACAAAAATACAGTTTCTAGCTAAAATTTGATGGTTTCGTTGCACTTTCCGAGCCCGTAGGGTATCTGAGTGGCTTAAAAGTACAAGAAAACTCTTCAAAAGTGACGTTTCTGAAGAATTTTAACAGTTTTCTTGTATCTACGAACGCCAGAATGCATAAAATTGACCTAAACGTCTCCTTTTCCTATTCTGAGTCGATTCTGCATGCTTTAAGTGTGTTTGGTGGCTCAGAACCATCAAAAAACTTTGAAATATAGTTCAAATTCAATAAAAATCGACAAAAATACAGTTTCTAGCTAAAATTTGATGGTTTCGTTGCACTTTCCGAGCCCGTAGGGTATCTGAGTGGCTTAAAAGTACAAGAAAACACTTCAAAAGTGACGTTTCTGAAGAATTTTAACAGTTTTCTTGTATCAACGAACGCCAGAATGCATAAAATTGACCTAAACGTCTCCTTTTCCTATTCTGAGTCGATTCTGCATGCTTTAAGTGTGTTTGGTGGCTCAGAACCATCAAAAAACGTTGAAATATAGTTCAAATTCAGTAAAAATCGACAAAAATACAGTTTCTAGCTAAAATTTGATGGTTTCGTTGCACTTTCCGAGCCCGTAGGGTATCTGAGTGGCTTAAAAGTACAAGAAAACACTTCAAAAGTGACGTTTCTGAAGAATTTTAACAGTTTTCTTGTATCTACGAACGCCAGAATGCATAAAATTGACCTAAACGTCTCCTTTTCCTATTCTGAGTCGATTCTGCATGCTTTAAGTGTGTTTGGTGGCTCAGAACCATCAAAAAACGTTGAAATATAGTTCAAATTCAATAAAAATCGACAAAAATACAGTTTCTAGCTAAAATTTGATGGTTTCGTTGCACTTTCCGAGCCCGTAGGGTATCTGAGTGGCTTAAAAGTACAAGAAAACACTTCAAAAGTGACGTTTCTGAAGAATTTTAACAGTTTTCTTGTATCTACGAACGCCAGAATGCATAAAATTGACCTAAGCGTCTCCTTTTCCTATTCTGAGTCGATTCTGCATGCTTTAAGTGTGTTTGGTGGCTCAGAACCATCAAAAAACGTTGAAATATAGTTCAAATTCAATAAAAATCGACAAAAATACAGGTTCTAGCTAAAATTTGATGGTTTCGTTGCACTTTCCGAGCCCGTAGGGTATCTGAGTGGCTTAAAAGTACAAGAAAACACTTCAAAAGTGACGTTTCTGAAGAATTTTAACAGTTTTCTTGTATCTACGAACGCCAGAATGCATAAAATTGACCTAAACGTCTCCTTTTCCTATTCTGAGTCGATTCTGCATGCTTTAAGTGTGTTTGGTGGCTCAGAACCATCAAAAAACGTTGAAATATAGTTCAAATTCAATAAAAATCGACAAAAATACAGTTTCTAGCTAAAATTTGATGGTTTCGTTGCACTTTCCGAGCCCGTAGGGTATCTGAGTGGCTTAAAAGTACAAGAAAACACTTCAAAAGTGACGTTTCTGAAGAATTTTAACAGTTTTCTTGTATCTACGAACGCCAGAATGCATAAAATTGACCTAAACGTCTCCTTTTCCTATTCTGAGTCGATTCTGCATGCTTTAAGTGTGTTTGGTGGCTCAGAACCATCAAAAAACGTTGAAATATAGTTCAAATTCAATAAAAATCGACAAAAATACAGTTTCTAGCTAAAATTTGATGGTTTCGTTGCACTTTCCGAGCCCGTAGGGTATCTGAGTGGCTTAAAAATACAAGAAAACACTTCAAAAGTGACGTTTCTGAAGAATTTTAACAGTTTTCTTGTATCTACGAACGCCAGAATGAATAAAATTGACCTAAACGTCTCCTTTTCCTATTCTGAGTCGATTCTGCATGCTTTAAGTATGTTTGGTGGCTCAGAACCATCAAAAAACGTTGAAATATAGTTCAAATTCAATAAAAATCGACAAAAATACAGTTTCTAGCTAAAATTTGATGGTTTCGTTGCACTTTCCGAGCCCGTAGGGTATCTGAGTGGCTTAAAAGTACAAGAAAACACTTCAAAAGTGACGTTTCTGAAGAATTTTAACAGTTTTCTTGTATCTACGAACGCCAGAATGCATAAAATTGACCTAAACGTCTCCTTTTCCTATTCTGAGTCGATTCTGCATGCTTTAAGTGTGTTTGGTGGCTCAGAACCATCAAAAAACGTTGAAAAATAGTTCAAATTCAATAAAAATCGACAAAAATACAGTTTCTAGCTAAAATTTGATGGTTTCGTTGCACTTTCCGAGCCCGTAGGGTATCTGAGTGGCTTAAAAGTACAAGAAAACACTTCAAAAGTGACGTTTCTGAAGAATTTTAACAGTTTTCTTGTATCTACGAACGCCAGAATGCATAAAATTGACCTAAACGTCTAATTTTCCTATTCTGAGTCGATTCTGCATGCTTTAAGTGTGTTTGGTGGCTCAGAACCATCAAAAAACGTTGAAATATAGTTCAAATTCAATAAAAATCGACAAAAATACAGTTTCTAGCTAAAATTTGATGGTTTCGTTGCACTTTCCGAGCCCGTAGGGTATCTGAGTGGCTTAAAAGTACAAGAAAACACTTCAAAAGTGACGTTTCTGAAGAATTTTAACAGTTTTCTTGTATCTACGAACGCCAGAATGCATAAAATTGACCTTAACGTCTCCTTTTCCTATTCTGAGTCGATTCTGCATGCTTTAACACTAGAACTGCCGCACCGGTCATTTTGACCGTTTTCCGATTTTAAAGTTTTTTTTTTAACGGAAATAATTTTTCTATGATCTTGCAATTTTGTGAGTTTTCCTAAATTATCTTTGGCAATGCTCTCACGAAATTTTGAACATTTTGAAATATTCTGAGCGCTCTTTTGGAAATTTTTTCCTTAAACCGCCGGCCCGGTTAGATTGACCGAGACGTTAAAATTATATTTTGATCAAATGTATATGTCATTTAGTTTATTTTCTGGGAGCAGTTGAATGAATTATACAGTTAGACTTGCACCTAATGTAAATAAATTTATATTTTCAACATTTGTAAAATAAAAAAAAGTCATATATCTGTATCAAAAAATCAAAGCTTTTCCTCTTTGTTAGTTTTTGATCGTGCTTATTTCAACGTGTTCATTCTTACACTCGGCTAAGGACCTGTTTCCACTTGTGCCACACATGCGCAGAACTGATTTTGCGCATGCGTACAAAATTTTTGCAAAATACAGCCTGTAAATTTGTGAACATAGAAATTGCTCTGCTGTACTTCGAACGGGTATGATTTCTGTTTAGTTTTAGTATACTTACCTATATACAAATTGAATTGTATGTGGTCCAGGAAAGGCCTCATAGCTGCACAAGCCTTAGGATATTTAGACTAACTGGAATATCTTCCACCAAAAAATTCGGAGTATGATTCTAAATTATCTAATACGGATAGGGAAAATGAAATACTTTCCCACCTTGTTCTGAGTAAAGAACAATGTGGTTGTGAATCTGACCGTGACAGAGTTTGTGATACACGATGGTGGTGAATATTGCTTGGTCGAGTGTAACCGAAACCTCGCAGAATAGCCCATAACAAAAAAGATTAACAATATTCCAATAATTGTGAGGGTGGATCACAGATATGTCATCAATCTCGTAAAAGCCGTACATATCTAGAAAATAAATGTGAAAATAAAACTTAGAATATGTGTGAGAACTAAAAAAAAGAACCTATATGGTTTATATGAATTTAAAACAACCTACTGCAAAAACTGTAACGACATTTAAGATAATTACGTTAAGGTAACAATTATTTTTGTATTTTGCGTTTCCTTTTATGTAAATAGATTTGCTAATTAAAAAAAAACAACCGAAAAAAACGAGTTTTAATCACCGGTCAATTTGACCGGGGCGGCGGTTCCAGGTATGTGGAATTTTCGGCGGTTCTAGTGTTAAGTGTGTTTGGTGGCTCAGAACCATCAAAAAACGTTGAAATATAGTTCAAATTCAATAAAAATCGACAAAAATACAGTTTCTAGCTAAAATTTGATGGTTTCGTTGCACTTTCCGAGCCCGTAGGGTATCTGAGTGGCTTAAAAGTACAAGAAAACACTTCAAAAGTGACGTTTCTGAAGAATTTTAACAGTTTTCTTGTATCTACGAACGCCAGAATGCATAAAATTGACCTAAACGTCTCCTTTTCCTATTCTGAGTCGATTCTGCATGCTTTAAGTGTGTTTGGTGGCTCAGAACCATCAAAAAAACGTTGAAATATAGTTCAAATTCAATAAAAATCGACAAAAATACAGTTTCTAGCTAAAATTTGATGGTTTCGTTGCACTTTCCGAGCCCGTAGGGTATCTGAGTGGCTTAAAAGTACAAGAAAACACTTCAAAAGTGACGTTTCTGAAGAATTTTAACAGTTTTCTTGTATCTACGAACGCCAGAATGCATAAAATTGACCTAAACGTCTCCTTTTCCTATTCTGAGTCGATTCTGCATGCTTTAAGTGTGTTTGGTGGCTCAGAACCATCAAAAAACGTTGAAATATAGTTCAAATTCAATAAAAATCGACAAAAATACAGTTTCTAGCTAAAATTTGATGGTTTCGTTGCACTTCCCGAGCCCGTAGGGTATCTGAGTGGCTTAAAAGTACAAGAAAACACTTCAAAAGTGACGTTTCTGAAGAATTTTAACAGTTTTCTTGTATCTACGAACGCCAGAATGCATAAAATTGACCTAAACGTCTCCTTTTCCTATTCTGAGTCGATTCTGCATGCTTTAAGTGTGTTTGGTGGCTCAGAACCATCAAAAAACGTTGAAATATAGTTCAAATTCAATAAAAATCGACAAAAATACAGTTTCTAACTAAAATTTGATGGTTTCGTTGCACTTTCCGAGCCCGTAGGGTATCTGAGTGGCTTAAAAGTACAAGAAAACACTTCAAAAGTGACGTTTCTGAAGAATTTTAACAGTTTTCTTGTATCTACGAACGCCAGAATGCATAAAATTGACCTAAACGTCTCCTTTTCCTATTCTGAGTCGATTCTGCATGCTTTAAGTGTGTTTGGTGGCTCAGAACCATCAAAAAACGTTGAAATATAGTTCAAATTCAATAAAAATCGACAAAAATACAGTTTCTAGCTAAAATTTGATGGTTTCGTTGCACTTTCCGAGCCCGTAGGGTATCTGAGTGGCTTAAAAGTACAAGAAAACACTTCAAAAGTGACGTTTCTGAAGAATTTTAACAGTTTACTTGTATCTACGAACGCCAGAATGCATAAAATTGACCTAAACGTTTCCTTTTCCTATTCTGAGTCGATTCTGCATGCTTTAAGTGTGTTTGGTGGCTCAGAGCCATCAAAAAACGTTGAAATATAGTTCAAATTCAATAAAAATCGACAAAAATACAGTTTCTAGCTAAAATTTGATGGTTTCGTTGCACTTTCCGAGCCCGTAGGGTTTCTGAGTGGCTTAAAAGTACAAGAAAACACTTCAAAAGTGACGTTTCTGAAGAATTTTAACAGTTTTCTTGTATCTACGAACGCCAGAATGCATAAAATTGACCTAAACGTCTCCTTTTCCTATTCTGAGTCGATTCTGCATGCTTTAAGTGTGTTTGGTGGCTCAGAACCATCAAAAAACGTTGAAATATAGTTCAAATTCAATAAAAATCGACAAAAATACAGTTTCTAGCTAAAATTTGATGGTTTCGTTGCACTTTCCGAGCCCGTAGGGTATCTGAGTGGCTTAAAAGTACAAGAAAACACTTCAAAAGTGACGTTTCTGAAGAATTTTAACAGTTTTCTTGTATCTACGAACGCCAGAATGCATAAAATTGACCTAAACGTCTCCTTTTCCTATTCTGAGTCGATTCTGCATGCTTTAAGTGTGTTTGGTGGCTCAGAACCATCAAAAAACGTTGAAATATAGTTCAAATTCAATAAAAATCGACAAAAATACAGTTTCTAGCTAAAATTTGATGGTTTCGTTGCACTTTCCGAGCGCGTAGGGTATCTGAGTGGCTTAAAAGTACAAGAAAACACTTCAAAAGTGACGTTTCTGAAGAATTTTAACAGTTTTCTTGTATCTACGAACGCCAGAATGCATAAAATTGACCTAAACGTCTCCTTTTCCTATTCTGAGTCGATTCTGCATGCTTTAAGTGTGTTTGGTGGCTCAGAACCATCAAAAAACGTCGAAATATAGTTCAAATTCAATAAAAATCGACAAAAATACAGTTTCTAGCTAAAATTTGATGGTTTCGTTGCACTTTCCGAGCCCGTAGGGTATCTGAGTGGCTTAAAAGTACAAGAAAACACTTCAAAAGTGACGTTTCTGAAGAATTTTAACAGTTTTCTTGTATCTACGAACGCCAAATGCATAAAATCGACCTAAACGTCTCCTTTTCCTATTCTGAGTCGATTCTGCATGCTTTAAGTGTGTTTGGTGGCTCAGAACCATCAAAAAACGTTGAAATATAGTTCAAATTCAATAAAAATCGACAAAAATACAGTTTCTAGCTAAAATTTGATGGTTTCGTTGCACTTTCCGAGCCGGTAGGGTATCTGAGTGGCTTAAAAGTACAAGAAAACAATTCAAAAGTGACGTTTCTGAAGAATTTTAACAGTTTTCTTGTATCTACGAACGCCAGAATGCATAAAATTGACCTAAACGTCTCCTTTTCCTATTCTGAGTCGATTCTGCATGCTTTAAGTGTGTTTGGTGGCTCAGAACCATCAAAAAACGTTGAAATATAGTTCAAATTCAATAAAAATCGACAAAAATACAGTTTCTAGCTAAAATTTGATGGTTTCGTTGCACTTTCCGAGCCCGTAGGGTATCTGAGTGGCTTAAAAGTACAAGAAAACACTTCAAAAGTGACGTTTCTGAAGAATTTTAACAGTTTTCTTGTATCTACGAACGCCAGAATGCATAAAATTGACCTAAACGTCTCCTTTTCCTATTCTGAGTCGATTCTGCATGCTTTAAGTGTGTTTGGTGGCTCAGAACCATCAAAAAACGTTGAAATATAGTTCAAATTCAATAAAAATCGACAAAAATACAGTTTCTAGCTAAAATTTGATGGTTTCGTTGCACTTTCCGAGCCCGTAGGGTATCTGAGTGGCTTAAAAGTACAAGAAAACACTTCAAAAGTGACGTTTCTGAAGAATTTTAACAGTTTTCTTGTATCTACGAACGGCAGAATGCATAAAATTGACCTAAACGTCTCCTTTTCCTATTCTGAGTCGATTCTGCATGCTTTAAGTGTGTTTGGTGGCTCAGAGCCATCAAAAAACGTTGAAATATAGTTCAAATTCAATAAAAATCGACAAAAATACAGTTTCTAGCTAAAATTTGATGGTTTCGTTGCACTTTCCGAGCCCGTAGGGTATCTGAGTGGCTTAAAAGTACAAGAAAACACTTCAAAAGTGACGTTTCTGAAGAATTTTAACAGTTTTCTTGTATCTACGAACGCCAGAATGCACAAAATTGACCTAAACGTCTCCTTTTCCTATTCTGAGTCGATTCTGCATGCTTTAAGTGTGTTTGGTGGCTCAGAACCATCAAAAAACGTTGAAATATAGTTCAAATTCAATAAAAATCGACAAAAATACAGTTTCTAGCTAAAATTTGATGGTTTCGTTGCAGTTTCCGAGCCCGTTGGGTATCTGAGTGGCTTAAAAGTACAAGAAAACACTTCAAAAGTGACGTTTCTGAAGAATTTTAACAGTTTTCTTGTATCTACGAACGCCAGAATGCATAAAATCGACCTAAACGTCTCCTTTTCCTATTCTGAGTCGATTCTGCATGCTTTAAGTGTGTTTGGTGGCTCAGAACCATCAAAAAACTTTGAAATATAGTTCAAATTCAATAAAAATCGACAAAAATACCGTTTCTAGCTAAAATTTGATGGTTTCGTTGCACTTTCCGAGCCCGTAGGGTATCTGAGTGGCTTAAAAGTACAAGAAAACACTTCAAAAGTGACGTTTCTGAAGAATTTTAACAGTTTTCTTGTATCTACGAACGCCAGAATGCATAAAATTGACCTAAACGTCTCCTTTTCCTATTCTGAGTCGATTCTGCATGCTTTAAGTGTGTTTGGTGGCTCAGAACCATCAAAAAACGTTGAAATATAGTTCAAATTCAATAAAAATCGACAAAAATACAGTTTCTAGCTAAAATTTGATGGTTTCGTTGCACTTTCCGAGCCCGTAGGGTATCTGAGTGGCTTAAAAGTACAAGAAAACACTTCAAAAGTGACGTTTCTGAAGAATTTTAACAGTTTTCTTGTATCTACGAACGACAGAATGCATAAAATTGACCTAAACGTCTCCTTTTCCTATTCTGAGTCGATTCTGCATGCTTTAAGTGTGTTTGGTGGCTCAGAACCATCAAAAAACGTTGAAATATAGTTCAAATTCAATAAAAATCGACAAAAATACAGTTTCTAGCTAAAATTTGATGGTTTCGTTGCACTTTCCGAGCCCGTAGGGTATCTGAGTGGCTTAAAAGTACAAGAAAACACTTCAAAAGTGACGTTTCTGAAGAATTTTAACAGTTTTCTTGTATCTACGAACGCCAGAATGCATAAAATTGACCTAAACGTCTCCTTTTCCTATTCTGAGTCGATTCTGCATGCTTTAAGTGTGTTTGGTGGCTCAGAACCATCAAAAAACGTTGAAATATAGTTCAAATTCAATAAAAATCGACAAAAATACAGTTTCTAGCTAAAATTTGATGGTTTCGTTGCACTTTCCGAGCCCGTAGGGTATCTGAGTGGCTTAAAAGTACAAGAAAACACTTCAAAAGTGACGTTTCTGAAGAATTTTAACAGTTTTCTTGTATCTACGAACGCCAGAATGCATAAAATTGACCTAAACGTCTCCTTTTCCTATTCTGAGTCGATTCTGCATGCTTTAAGTGTGTTTGGTGGCTCAGAACCATCAAAAAACGTTGAAATATAGTTCAAATTCAATAAAAATCGACAAAAATACACTTTCTAGCTAAAATTTGATGGTTTCGTTGCACTTTCCGAGCCCGTAGGGTATCTGAGTGGCTTAAAAGTACAAGAAAACACTTCAAAAGTGACGTTTCTGAAGAATTTTAACAGTTTTCTTGTATCTACGAACGCCAGAATGCATAAAATTGACCTAAACGTCTCCTTTTCCTATTCTGAGTCGATTCTGCATGCTTTAAGTGTGTTTGGTGGCTCAGAACCATCAAAAAACGTTGAAATATAGTTCAAATTCAATAAAAATCGACAAAAATACAGTTTCTAGCTAAAATTTGATGGTTTCGTTGCACTTTCCGAGCCCGTAGGTTATCTGAGTGGCTTAAAAGTACAAGAAAACACTTCAAAAGTGACGTTTCTGAAGAATTTTAACAGTTTTCTTGTATCTACGAACGCCAGAATGCATAAAATTGACCTAAACGTCTCCTTTTCCTATTCTGAGTCGATTCTGCATGCTTTAAGTGTGTTTGGTGGCTCAGAACCATCAAAAAACGTTGAAATATAGTTCAAATTCAATAAAAATCGACAAAAATACAGTTTCTAGCTAAAATTTGATGGTTTCGTTGCACTTTCCGAGCCCGTAGGGTATCTGAGTGGCTTAAAAGTACAAGAAAACACTTCAAAAGTGACGTTTCTGAAGAATTTTAACAGTTTTCTTGTATCTACGAACGCCAGAATGCATAAAATTGACCTAAACGTCTCCTTTTCCTATTCTGAGTCGATTCTGCATGCTTTAAGTGTGTTTGGTGGCTCAGAACCATCAAAAAACTTTAAAATGTAGTTCAAATTCAATAAAAATCGACAAAAATACAGTTTCTAGCTAAAATTTGATGGTTTCGTTGCACTTTCCGAGCCCGTAGGGTATCTGAGTGGCTTAAAAGTACAAGAAAACACTTCAAAAGTGACGTTTCTGAAGAATTTTAACAGTTTTCTTGTATCTACGAACGCCAGAATGCATAAAATTGACCTAAACGTCTCCTTTTCCTATTCTGAGTCAATTCTGCATGCTTTAAGTGTGTTTGGTGGCTCAGAACCATCAAAAAACGTTGAAAAATAGTTCAAATTCAATAAAAATCGACAAAAATACAGTTTCTAGCTAAAATTTGATGGTTTCGTTGCACTTTCCGAGCCCGTAGGGTATCTGAGTGGCTTAAAAGTACAAGAAACACTTCAAAAGTGACGTTTCTGAAGAATTTTAACAGTTTTCTTGTATCTACGAACGCCAGAATGCATAAATTTGACCTAAACGTCTCCTTTTCCTATTCTGAGTCGATTCTGCATGCTTTAAGTGTGTTTGGTGGCTCAGAACCATCAAAAAACGTTGAAATATAGTTCAAATTCAATAAAAATCGACAAAAATACAGTTTCTAGCTAAAATTTGATGGTTTCGTTGCACTTTCCGAGCCCGTAGGGTATCTGAGTGGCTTAAAAGTACAAGGAAACACTTCAAAAGTGACGTTTCTGAAGAATTTTAACAGTTTTCTTGTATCTACGAACGCCAGAATGCATAAAATTGACCTAAACGTCTCCTTTTCCTATTCTGAGTCGATTCTGCATGCTTTAAGTGTGTTTGGTGGCTCAGAACCATCAAAAAACGTTGAAATATAGTTCAAATTCAATAAAAATCGACAAAAATACAGTTTTCTAGCTAAAATTTGATGGTTTCGTTGCACTTCCGAGCCCGTAGGGTATTCTGAGTGGCTTAAAAGTACAAGGAAAACACTTCAAAAGTGACGTTTCTGAAGAATTTTAACAGTTTTCTTGTATCTACGAACGCCAGAATGCATAAAATTGACCTAAACGTCTCCTTTTCCTATTCTGAGTCGATTCTGCATGCTTTAAGTGTGTTTGGTGGCTCAGAACCATCAAAAAACGTTGAAATATAGTTCAAATTCAATAAAAATCGACAAAAATACAGTTTCTAGCTAAAATTTGATGGTTTCGTTGCACTTTCCGAGCCCGTAGGGTATCTGAGTGGCTTAAAAGTACAAGGAAAACACTTCAAAAGTGACGTTTCTGAAGAATTTTAACAGTTTTCTTGTATCTACGAACGCCAGAATGCATAAAATTGACCTAAACGTCTCCTTTTCCTATTCTGAGTCGATTCTGCATGCTTTAAGTGTGTTTGGTGGCTCAGAACCATCAAAAAACGTTGAAATATAGTTCAAATTCAATAAAAATCGACAAAAATACAGTTTCTAGCTAAAATTTGATGGTTTCGTTGCACTTTCCGAGCCCGTAGGGTATCTGAGTGGCTTAAAAGTACAAGAAAACACTTCAAAAGTGACGTTTCTGAAGAATTTTAACAGTTTTCTTGTATCTACGAACGCCAGAATGCATAAATTTGACCTAAACGTCTCCTTTTCCTATTCTGAGTCGATTCTGCATGCTTTAAGTGTGTTTGGTGGCTCAGAACCATCAAAAAACGTTGAAATATAGTTCAAATTCAATAAAAATCGACAAAAATACAGTTTCTAGCTAAAATTTGATGGTTTCGTTGCACTTTCCGAGCCCGTAGGGTATCTGAGTGGCTTAAAAGTACAAGAAAACACTTCAAAAGTGACGTTTCTGAAGAATTTTAACAGTTTTCTTGTATCTACGAACGCCAGAATGCATAAAATTGACCTAAACGTCTCCTTTTCCTATTCTGAGTCGATTCTGCATGCTTTAAGTGTGTTTGGTGGCTCAGAACCATCAAAAAACGTTGAAATATAGTTCAAATTCAATAAAAATCGACAAAAATACAGTTTCTAGCTAAAATTTGATGGTTTCGTTGCACTTTCCGAGCCCGTAGGGTATCTGAGTGGCTTAAAAGTACAAGAAAACACTTCAAAAGTGACGTTTCTGAAGAATTTTAACAGTTTTCTTGTATCTACGAACGCCAGAATGCATAAAATTGACCTAAACGTCTCCTTTTCCTATTCTGAGTCGATTCTGCATGCTTTAAGTGTGTTTGGTGGCTCAGAACCATCAAAAAACGTTGAAATATAGTTCAAATTCAATAAAAATCGACAAAAATACAGTTTCTAGCTAAAATTTGATGGTTTCGTTGCACTTTCCGAGCCCGTCGGGTATCTGAGTGGCTTAAAAGTACAGAAAACACTTCAAAAGTGACGTTTCTGAAGAATTTTAACAGTTTTCTTGTATCTACGAACGCCAGAATGCATAAAATTGACCTAAACGTCTCCTTTTCCTATTCTGAGTCGATTCTGCATGCTTTAAGTGTGTTTGGTGGCTCAAAACCATCAAAAAACGTTGAAAAATAGTTCAAATTCAATAAAAATCGACAAAAATTCAGTTTCTAGCTAAAATTTGATGGTTTCGTTGCACTTTCCGAGCCCGTAGGGTATCTGAGTGGCTTAAAAGTACAAGAAAACACTTCAAAAGTGACGTTTCTGAAGAATTTTAACAGTTTTCTTGTATCTACGAACGCCAGAATGCATAAAATTGACCTAAACGTCTCCTTTTCCTATTCTGAGTCGATTCTGCATACTTTAAGTGTGTTTGGTGGCTCAGAACCATCAAAAAACGTTGAAATATAGTTCAAATTCAATAAAAATCGACAAAAATACAGTTTCTAGCTAAAATTTGATGGTTTCGTTGCACTTTCCGAGCCCGTAGGGTATCTGAGTGGCTTAAAAGTACAAGAAAACACTT
Source organism: Zophobas morio (assembly GCF_036711695.1). Lineage (NCBI taxonomy): Eukaryota > Metazoa > Arthropoda > Insecta > Coleoptera > Tenebrionidae > Zophobas > Zophobas morio. Next base: position 15,782 of record NW_026972288.1, on the reverse strand, counting down.
CAAAAGTGATGTTTCTGAAGAATTTTAACAGTTTTCTTGTATCTACGAACGCCAGAATGCATAAAATTGACCTAAACGTCTCCTTTTCCTATTCTGAGTTGATTCTGCATGCTTTAAGTGTGTTTGTTGGCTCAGAACCATCAAAAAACGTTGAAATATAGTTCAAATTCAATAAAAATCGACAAAAATACAGTTTCTAGCTAAAATTTGATGGTTTCGTTGCACTTTCCGAGCCCGTAGGGTATCTGAGTGGCTTAAAAGTACAAGAAAACACTTCAAAAGTGACGTTTCTGAAGAATTTTAACAGTTTTCTTGTATCTACGAACGCCAGAATGCATACATTTGACCTAAACGTCTCCTTTTCCTATTCTGAGTCGATTCTGCATGCTTTAAGTGTGTTTGGTGGCTAAGAACCATCAAAAAACGTTTAAATATAGTTCAAATTCAATAAAAATCAACAAAAATACAGTTTCTAGCTAAAATTTGATGGTTTCGTTGCACTTTCCGAGCCCGTAGGGTATCTGAGTGGCTTAAAAGTACAAGAAAACACTTCAAAAGTGACGTTTCTGAAGAATTTTAACAGTTTTCTTGTATCTACGAACGCCAGAATGCATAAAATTGACCTAAACGTCTCCTTTTCCTATTCTGAGTCGATTCTGCATGCTTTAAGTGTGTTTGGTGGCACAGAACCATCAAAAAACGTTGAAATATAGTTCAAATTCAATAAAAATCGACAAAAATACAGTTTCTAGCTAAAATTTGATGGTTTCGTTGCACTTTCCGAGCCCGTAGGGTATCTGAGTGGCTTAAAAGTACAAGAAAACACTTCAAAAGTGACGTTTCTGAAGAATTTTAACAGTTTTCTTGTATCTACGAACGCCAGAATGCATAAAATTGACCTAAACGTCTCCTTTTCCTATTCTGAGTCGATTCTGCATGCTTTAAGTGTGTTTGGTGGCTCAGAACCATCAAAAAACGTTGAAAAATAGTTCAAATTCAATAAAAATCGACAAAAATACAGTTTCTAGCTAAAATTTGATGGTTTCGTTGCACTTTCCGAGCCCGTAGGGTATCTGAGTGGCTTAAAAGTACAAGAAAACACTTCAAAAGTGACGTTTCTGAAGAATTTTAACAGTTTTCTTGTATCTACGAACGCCAGAATGCATAAAATTGACCTAAACGTCTCCTTTTCCTATTCTGAGTCGATTCTGCATGCTTTAAGTGTGTTTGGTGGCTCAGAACCATCAAAAAACGTTGAAATATAGTTCAAATTCAATAAAAATCGACAAAAATTCAGTTTCTAGCTAAAATTTGATGGTTTCGTTGCACTTTCCGAGCCCGTAGGGTATCTGAGTGGCTTAAAAGTACAAGAAAACACTTCAAAAGTGACGTTTCTGAAGAATTTTAACAGTTTTCTTGTATCTACGAACGCCAGAATGCATAAAATTGACCTAAACGTCTCCTTTTCCTATTCTGAGTCGATTCTGCATGCTTTAAGTGTGTTTGGTGGCTCAGAACCATCAAAAAACGTTGAAATATAGTTCAAATTCAATAAAAATCGACAAAAATACAGTTTCTAGCTAAAATTTTATGGTTTCGTTGCACTTTCCGATCCCGTAGGTTATCTGAGTGGCTTAAAAGTACAAGAAAACACTTCAAAAGTGACGTTTCTGAAGAATTTTAACAGTTTTCTTGTATCTACGAACGCCAGAATGCATAAAATTGACCTAAACGTCTCCTTTTCCTATTCTGAGTCGATTCTGCATGCTTTAAGTGTGTTTGGTGGCTCAGAACCATCAAAAAACGTTGAAATATAGTTCAAATTCAATAAAAATCGACAAAAATACAGTTTCTAGCTAAAATTTTATGGTTTCGTTGCACTTTCCGAGCCCGTAGGGTATCTGAGTGGCTTAAAAGTACAAGAAAACACTTCAAAAGTGACGTTTCTGAAGAATTTTAACAGTTTTCTTGTATCTACGAACGCCAGAATGCATAAAATTGACCTAAACGTCTCCTTTTCCTATTCTGAGTCGATTCTGCATGCTTTAAGTGTGTTTGGTGGCTCAGAACCATCAAAAAACGTTGAAATATAGTTCAAATTCAATAAAAATCGACAAAAATACAGTTTCTAGCTAAAATTTGATGGTTTCGTTGCACTTTCCGAGCCCGTAGGTTATCTGAGTGGCTTAAAAGTACAAGAAAACACTTCAAAAGTGACGTTTCTAAAGAATTTTAACAGTTTTCTTGTATCTACGAACGCCAGAATGCATAAAATTGACCTAAACGTCTCCTTTTCCTATTCTGAGTCGATTCTGCATGCTTTAAGTGTGTTTGGTGGCTCAGAACCATCAAAAAACGTTGAAATATAGTTCAAATTCAATAAAAATCGACAAAAATACAGTTTCTAGCTAAAATTTGTTGGTTTCGTTGCACTTTCCGAGCCCGTAGGGTATCTGAGTGGCTTAAAAGTACAAGAAAACACTTCAAAAGTGACGTTTCTGAAGAATTTTAACAGTTTTCTTGTATCTACGAACGCCAGAATGCATAAAATTGACCTAAACTTCTCCTTTTCCTATTCTGAGTCGATTCTGCATGCTTTAAGTGTGTTTGGTGGCTCAGAACCATCAAAAAACGTTGAAATATAGTTCAAATTCAATAAAAATCGACAAAAATACAGTTTCTAGCTAAAATTTGATGGTTTCGTTGCACTTTCCGAGCCCGTAGGGTATCTGAGTGGCTTAAAAGTACAAGAAAACCCTTCAAAAGTGACGTTTCTGAAGAATTTTAACGGTTTTCTTGTATCTACGAACGCCAGAATGCATAAAATTGACCTAAACGTCTCCTTTTCCTATTCTGAGTCGATTCTGCATGCTTTAAGTGTGTTTGGTGGCTCAGAACCATCAAAAAACGTTGAAATATAGTTCAAATTCAATAAAAATCGACAAAAATACAGTTTCTAGCTAAAATTTGATGGTTTCGTTGCACTTTCCGAGCCCGTAGGGTATCTGAGTGGCTTAAAAGTACAAGAAAACACTTCAAAAGTGACGTTTCTGAAGAATTTTAACAGTTTTCTTGTATCTACGAACGCCAGAATGCATAAAATTGACCTAAACGTCTCCTTTTCCTATTCTGAGTCGATTCTGCATGCTTTAAGTGTGTTTGGTGGCTCAGAACCATCAAAAAACGTTGAAATATAGTTCAAATTCAAAAAAATCGACAAAAATACAGTTTCTAGCTAAAATTTGATGGTTTCGTTGCACTTTCCGAGCCCGCAGGGTATCTGAGTGGCTTAAAAGTACAAGAAAACACTTCAAAAGTGACGTTTCTGAAGAATTTTAACAGTTTTCTTGTATCTACGAACGCCAGAATGCATAAAATTGACCTAAACGTCTCCTTTTCCTATTCTGAATCGATTCTGCATGCTTTAAGTGTGTTTGGTGGCTCAGAACCATCAAAAAACGTTGAAATATAGTTCAAATTCAAAAAAATCGACAAAAATACAGTTTCTAGCTAAAATTTGATGGTTTCGTTGCACTTTCCGAGCCCGCAGGGTATCTGAGTGGCTTAAAAGTACAAGAAAACACTTCAAAAGTGACGTTTCTGAAGAATTTTAACAGTTTTCTTGTATCTACGAACGCCAGAATGCATAAAATTGACCTAAACGTCTCCTTTTCCTATTCTGAGTCGATTCTGCATGCTTTAAGTGTGTTTGGTGGCTCAGAACCATCAAAAAACGTTGAAATATAGTTCAAATTCAATAAAAATCGACAAAAATACAGTTTCTATCTAAAATTTGATGGTTTCGTTGCACTTTCCGAGCCCGTAGGGTATCTGAGTGGCTTAAAAGTACAAGAAAACACTTCAAAAGTGACGTTTCTGAAGAATTTTAACAGTTTTCTTGTATCTACGAACGCCAGAATGCATAAAATTGACCTAAACGTCTCCTTTTCCTATTCTGAGTCGATTCTGCATGCTTTAAGTGTGTTTGGTGGCTCAGAACCATCAAAAAACGTTGAAATACAGTTCAAATTCAATTAAAATCGACAAAAATACAGTTTCTAGCTAAAATTTGATGGTTTCGTTGCACTTTCCGAGCCCGTAGGATATCTGAGTGGCTTAAAAGTACAAGAAAACACTTCAAAAGTGACGTTTCTGAAGAATTTTAACAGTTTTCTTGTATCGACGAACGCCAGAATGCATAAAATTGACCTAAACGTCTCCTTTTCCTATTCTGAGTCGATTCTGCATGCTTTAAGTGTGTTTGGTGGCTCAGAACCATCAAAAAACGTTGAAATATAGTTCAAATTCAATAAAAATCAACAAAAATACAGTTTCTAGCTAAAATTTGATGGTTTCGTTGCACTTTCCGAGCCCGTAGGGTATCTGAGTGGCTTAAAAGTACAAGAAAACACTTCAAAAGTGACGTTTCTGAAGAATTTTAACAGTTTTCTTGTATCTACGAACGCCAGAATGCATAAAATTGACCTAAACGTCTCCTTTTCCTATTCTGAGTCGATTCTGCATGCTTTAAGTGTGTTTGGTGGCACAGAACCATCAAAAAACGTTGAAATATAGTTCAAATTCAATAAAAATCGACAAAAATACAGTTTCTAGCTAAAATTTGATGGTTTCGTTGCACTTTCCGAGCCCGTAGGGTATCTGAGTGGCTTAAAAGTACAAGAAAACACTTCAAAAGTGACGTTTCTGAAGAATTTTAACAGTTTTCTTGTATCTACGAACGCCAGAATGCATAAAATTGACCTAAACGTCTCCTTTTCCTATTCTGAGTCGATTCTGCATGCTTTAAGTGTGTTTGATGGCTCAGAACCATCAAAAAACGTTGAAATACAGTTCAAATTCAATTAAAATCGACAAAAATACAGTTTCTAGCTAAAATTTGATGGTTTCGTTGCACTTTCCGAGCCCGTAGGGTATCTGAGTGGCTTAAAAGTACAAGAAAACACTTCAAAAGTGACGTTTCTGAAGAATTTTAACAGTTTTCTTGTATCTACGAACGCCAGAATGCATAAAATTGACCTAAACGTCTCCTTTTCCTATTCTGAGTCGATTCTGCATGCTTTAAGTGTGTTTGGTGGCTCAGAACCATCAAAAAACGTTGAAATATAGTTCAAATTCAATAAAAATCAACAAAAATACAGTTTCTAGCTAAAATTTGATGGTTTCGTTGCACTTTCCGAGCCCGTAGGGTATCTGAGTGGCTTAAAAGTACAAGAAAACACTTCAAAAGTGACGTTTCTGAAGAATTTTAACAGTTTTCTTGTATCTACGAACGCCAGAATGCATAAAATTGACCTAAACGTCTCCTTTTCCTATTCTGAGTCGATTCTGCATGCTTTAAGTGTGTTTGGTGGCTCAGAACCATCAAAAAACGTTGAAATATAGTTCAAATTCAATAAAAATCGACAAAAATACAGTTTCTAGCTAAAATTTGATGGTTTCGTTGCACTTTCCGAGCCCGTAGGGTATCTGAGTGGCTTAAAAGTACAAGAAAACACTTCAAAAGTGACGTTTCTGAAGAATTTTAACAGTTTTCTTGTATCTACGAACGCCAGAATGCATAAAATTGACCTAAACGTCTCCTTTTCCTATTCTGAGTCGATTCTGCATGCTTTAAGTGTGTTTGGTGGCTCAGAACCATCAAAAAACGTTGAAATATAGTTCAAATTCAATAAAAATCGACAAAAATACAGTTTCTAGCTAAAATTTGATGGTTTCGTTGCACTTTCCGAGCCCGTAGGGTATCTGAGTGGCTTAAAAGTACAAGAAAACACTTCAAAAGTGACGTTTCTAAAGAATTTTAACAGTTTTCTTGTATCTACGAACGCCAGAATGCATAAAATTGACCTAAACGTCTCCTTTTCCTATTCTGAGTCGATTCTGCATGGTTTAAGTGTGTTTGGTGGCTCAGAACCATCAAAAAACGTTGAAATATAGTTCAAATTCAATAAAAATCAACAAAAATACAGTTTCTAGCTAAAATTTGATGGTTTCGTTGCACTTTCCGAGCCCGTAGGGTATCTGAGTGGCTTAAAAGTACAAGAAAACACTTCAAAAGTAACGTTTCTGAAGAATTTTAACAGTTTTCTTGTATCTACGAACGCCAGAATGCATAAAATTGACCTAAACGTCTCCTTTTCCTATTCTGAGTCGATTCTGCATGCTTTAAGTGTGTTTGGTGGCACAGAACCATCAAAAAACGTTGAAATATAGTTCAAATTCAATAAAAATCGACAAAAATACAGTTTCTAGCTAAAATTTGATGGTTTCGTTGCACTTTCCGAGCCCGTAGGGTATCTGAGTGGCTTAAAAGTACAAGAAAACACTTCAAAAGTGACGTTTCTGAAGAATTTTAACAGTTTTCTTGTATCTACGAACGCCAGAATGCATAAAATTGACCTAAACGTCTCCTTTTCCTATTCTGAGTCGATTCTGCATGCTTTAAGTGTGTTTGGTGGCTCAGAACCATCAAAAAACGTTGAAAAATAGTTCAAATTCTATAAAAATCGACAAAAATACAGTTTCTAGCTAAAATTTGATGGTTTCGTTGCACTTTCCGAGCCCGTAGGGTATCTGAGTGGCTTAAAAGTACAAGAAAACACTTCAAAAGTGACGTTTCTGAAGAATTTTAACAGTTTTCTTGTATCTACGAACGCCAGAATGCATAAAATTGACCTAAACGTCTCCTTTTCCTATTCTGAGTCGATTCTGCATGCTTTAAGTGTGTTTGGTGGCTCAGAACCATCAAAAAACGTTGAAATATAGTTCAAATTCAATAAAAATCGACAAAAATTCAGTTTCTAGCTAAAATTTGATGGTTTCGTTGCACTTTCCGAGCCCGTAGGGTATCTGAGTGGCTTAAAAGTACAAGAAAACACTTCAAAAGTGACGTTTCTGAAGAATTTTAACAGTTTTCTTGTATCTACGAACGCCAGAATGCATAAAATTGACCTAAACGTCTCCTTTTCCTATTCTGAGTCGATTCTGCATGCTTTAAGTGTGTTTGGTGGCTCAGAACCATCAAAAAACGTTGAAATATAGTTCAAATTCAATAAAAATCGACAAAAATACAGTTTCTAGCTAAAATTTGATGGTTTCGTTGCACTTTCCGAGCCCGTAGGGTATCTGAGTGGCTTAAAAGTACAAGAAAACACTTCAAAAGTGACGTTTCTGAAGAATTTTAACAGTTTTCTTGGATCTACGAACGCCAGAATGCATAAAATTGACCTAAACGTCTCCTTTTCCTATTCTGAGTCGATTCTGCATGCTTTAAGTGTGTTTGGTGGCTTAGAACCATCAAAAAACGTTGAAATATAGTTCAAATTCAATAAAAATCGACAAAAATACAGTTTCTAGCTAAAATTTGATGGTTTCGTTGCACTTTCCGAGCCCGTAGGTTATCTGAGTGGCTTAAAATTACAAGAAAACACTTCAAAAGTGACGTTTCTGAAGAATTTTAACAGTTTTCTTGTATCTACGAACGCCAGAATGCATAAAATTGACCTAAACGTCTCCTTTTCCTATTCTGAGTCGATTCTGCATGCTTTAAGTGTGTTTGGTGGCTCAGAACCATCAAAAAACGTTGAAATATAGTTCAAATTCAATAAAAATCGACAAAAATACAGTTTCTAGCTAAAATTTTATGGTTTCGTTGCACTTTCCGAGCCCGTAGGGTATCTGAGTGGCTTAAAAGTACAAGAAAACACTTCAAAAGTGACGTTTCTGAAGAATTTTAACAGTTTTCTTGTATCTACGAACGCCAGAATGCATAAATTTGACCTAAACGTCTCCTTTTCCTATTCTGAGTCGATTCTGCATGCTTTAAGTGTGTTTGGTGGCTCAGAACCATCAAAAAACGTTGAAATATAGTTCAAATTCAATAAAAATCGACAAAAATACAGTTTCTAGCTAAAATTTGATGGTTTCGTTGCACTTTCCGAGCCCGTAGGGTATCTGAGTGGCTTAAAAGTACAAGAAAACACTTCAAAAGTGACGTTTCTGAAGAATTTTAACAGTTTTCTTGTATCTACGAACGCCAGAATGCATAAAATTGACCTAAACGTCTCCTTTTCCTATTCTGAGTCGATTCTGCATGCTTTAAGTGTGTTTGGTGGCTCAGAACCATCAAAAAACGTTGAAAATAGTTCAAATTCTATAAAAATCGACAAAAATACAGTTTCTAGCTAAAATTTGATGGTTTCGTTGCACTTTCCGAGCCCGTAGGGTATCTGAGTGGCTTAAAAGTACAAGAAAACACTTCAAAAGTGACGTTTCTGAAGAATTTTAACAGTTTTCTTGTATCTACGAACGCCAGAATGCATAAAATTGACCTAAACGTCTCCTTTTCCTATTCTGAGTCGATTCTGCATGCTTTAAGTGTGTTTGGTGGCTCAGAACCATCAAAAAACGTTGAAATATAGTTCAAATTCAATAAAAATCGACAAAAATTCAGTTTCTAGCTAAAATTTGATGGTTTCGTTGCACTTTCCGAGCCCGTAGGGTATCTGAGTGGCTTAAAAGTACAAGAAAACACTTCAAAAGTGACGTTTCTGAAGAATTTTAACAGTTTTCTTGTATCTACGAACGCCAGAATGCATAAAATTGACCTAAACGTCTCCTTTTCCTATTCTGAGTCGATTCTGCATGCTTTAAGTGTGTTTGGTGGCTCAGAACCATCAAAAAACGTTGAAATATAGTTCAAATTCAATAAAAATCGACAAAAATACAGTTTCTAGCTAAAATTTGATGGTTTCGTTGCACTTTCCGAGCCCGTAGGGTATCTGAGTGGCTTAAAAGTACAAGAAAACACTTCAAAAGTGACGTTTCTGAAGAATTTTAACAGTTTTCTTGGATCTACGAACGCCAGAATGCATAAAATTGACCTAAACGTCTCCTTTTCCTATTCTGAGTCGATTCTGCATGCTTTAAGTGTGTTTGGTGGCTTAGAACCATCAAAAAACGTTGAAATATAGTTCAAATTCAATAAAAATCGACAAAAATACAGTTTCTAGCTAAAATTTGATGGTTTCGTTGCACTTTCCGAGCCCGTAGGTTATCTGAGTGGCTTAAAATTACAAGAAAACACTTCAAAAGTGACGTTTCTGAAGAATTTTAACAGTTTTCTTGTATCTACGAACGCCAGAATGCATAAAATTGACCTAAACGTCTCCTTTTCCTATTCTGAGTCGATTCTGCATGCTTTAAGTGTGTTTGGTGGCTCAGAACCATCAAAAAACGTTGAAATATAGTTCAAATTCAATAAAAATCGACAAAAATACAGTTTCTAGCTAAAATTTGATGGTTTCGTTGCACTTTCCCGAGCCCGTAGGGTATCTGAGTGGCTTAAAAGTACAAGAAAACACTTCAAAAGTGACGTTTCTGAAGAATTTTAACAGTTTTCTTGTATCTACGAACGCCAGAATGCATAAATTTGACCTAAACGTCTCCTTTTCCTATTCTGAGTCGATTCTGCATGCTTTAAGTGTGTTTGGTGGCTCAGAACCATCAAAAAACGTTGAAATATAGTTCAAATTCAATAAAAATCGACAAAAATACAGTTTCTAGCTAAAATTTGATGGTTTCGTTGCACTTTCCGAGCCCGTAGGGTATCTGAGTGGCTTAAAAGTACAAGAAAACACTTCAAAAGTGACGTTTCTGAAGAATTTTAACAGTTTTCTTGTATCTACGAACGCCAGAATGCATAAAATTGACCTAAACGTCTCCTTTTCATATTCTGAGTCGATTCTGCATGCTTTAAGTGTGTTTGGTGGCTCAGAACCATCAAAAAACGTTGAAATATAGTTCAAATTCAATAAAAATCGACAAAAATACAGTTTCTAGCTAAAATTTGATGGTTTCGTTGCACTTTCCGAGCCCGTAGGGTATCTGAGTGGCTTAAAAGTACAAGAAAACACTTCAAAAGTGACGTTTCTGAAGAATTTTAACAGTTTTCTTGTATCTACGAACGCCAGAATGCATAAAATTGACCTAAACGTCTCCTTTTCCTATTCTGAGTCGATTCTGCATGCTTTAAGTGTGTTTGGTGGCTCAGAACCATCAAAAAACGTTGAAATATAGTTCAAATTCAATAAAAATCGACAAAAATACAGTTTCTAGCTAAAATTTGATGGTTTCGTTGCACTTTCCGAGCCCGTAGGGTATCTGAGTGGCTTAAAAGTACAAGAAACCACTTCAAAAGTGACGTTTCTGAAGAATTTTAACAGTTTTCTTGTATCTACGAACGCCAGAATGCATAAAATTGACCTAAACGTCTCCTTTTCCTATTCTGAGTCGATTCTGCATGCTTTAAGTGTGTTTGGTGGCTCAGAACCATCAAAAAACGTTGAAATATAGTTCAAATTCAATAAAAATCGACAAAAATACAGTTTCTAGCTAAAATTTGATGGTTTCGTTGCACTTTCCGAGCCCGTAGGGTATCTGAGTGGCTTAAAAGTACAAGAAAACACTTCAAAAGTGACGTTTCTGAAGAATTTTAACAGTTTTCTTGTATCTACGAACGCCAGAATGCATAAAATTGACCTAAACGTCTACTTTTCCTATTCTGAGTCGATTCTGCATGCTTTAAGTGTGTTTGGTGGCTCAGAACCATCAAAAAACGTTGAAATATAGTTCAAATTCAATAAAAATCGACAAAAATACTGTTTCTAGCTAAAATTTGATGGTTTCGTTGCACTTTCCGAGCCCGTAGGGTATCTGAGTGGCTTAAAAGTACAAGAAAACACTTCAAAAGTGACGTTTCTGAAGAATTTTAACAGTTTTCTTGTATCTACGAACGCCAGAATGCATTAAATTGACCTAAACGTCTCCTTTTCCTATTCTGAGTCGATTCTGCATGCTTTAAGTGTGTTTGGTGGCTCAGAACCATCAAAAAACGTTGAAATATAGTTCAAATTCAATAAAAATCGACAAAAATACAGTTTCTAGCTAAAATTTGATGGTTTCGTTGCACTTTCCGAGCCCGTTGGGTATCTGAGTGGCTTAAAAGTACAAGAAAACACTTCAAAAGTGACGTTTCTGAAGAATTTTAACAGTTTTCTTGTATCTACGAACGCCAGAATGCATAAAATTGACCTAAACGTCTCCTTTTCCTATTCTGAGTCGATTCTGTATGCTTTAAGTGTGTTTGGTGGCTCAGAACCATCAAAAAACGTTGAAATATAGTTCAAATTCAATAAAAATAGACAAAAATACAGTTTCTAGCTAAAATTTGATGGTTTCGTTGCACTTTCCGAGCCCGTAGGGTATCTGAGTGGCTTAAAAGTACAAGAAAACACTTCAAAAGTGACGTTTCTGAAGAATTTTAACAGTTTTCTTGTATCTACGAACGCCAGAATGCATAAAATTGACCTAAACGTCTCCTTGCCTATTCTGAGTCGATTCTGCATGCTTTAAGTGTGTTTGGTGGCTCAGAACCATCAAAAAACGTTGAAATATAGTTCAAATTCAATAAAAATCGACAAAAATACAGTTTCTAGCTAAAATTTGATGGTTTCGTTGCACTTTCCGAGCCCGTAGGGTATATGAGTGGCTTAAAAGTACAAGAAAACACTTCAAAAGTGACGTTTCTGAAGAATTTTAACAGTTTTCTTGTATCTACGAACGCCAGAATGCATAAAATTGACCTAAACGTCTCCTTTTCCTATTCTGAGTCGATTCTGCATGCTTTAAGTGTGTTTGGTGGCTCAGAACCATCAAAAAACGTTGAAATATAGTTCAAATTCAATAAAAATCGACAAAAATACAGTTTCTAGCTAAAATTTGATGGTTTCGTTGCACTTTCCGAGCCCGTAGGGTATCTGAGTGGCTTAAAAGTACAAGAAAACACTTCAAAAGTGACGTTTCTGAAGAATTTTAACAGTTTTCTTGTATCTACGAACGCCAGAATGCATAAAATTGACCTAAACGTCTCCTTTTCCTATTCTGAGTCGATTCTGCATGCTTTAAGTGTGTTTGGTGGCTCAGAACCATCAAAAAACGTTGAAATATAGTTCAAATTCAATAAAAATCGACAAAAATACAGTTTCTAGCTAAAATTTGATGGTTTCGTTGCACTTTCCGAGCCCGTTGGGTATCTGAGTGGCTTAAAAGTACAAGAAAACACTTCAAAAGTGACGTTTCTGAAGAATTTTAACAGTTTTCTTGTATCTACGAACGCCAGAATGCATGAAATTGACCTAAACGTCTCCTTTTCCTATTCTGAGTCGATTCTGCATGCTTTAAGTGTGTTTGGTGGCTCAGAACCATCAAAAACGTTGAAATATAGTTCAAATTCAATAAAAATCGACAAAAATACAGTTTCTAGCTAAAATTTGATGGTTTCGTTGCACTTTCCGAGCCCGTAGGGTATCTGAGTGGCTTAAAAGTACAAGAAAACACTTCAAAAGTGACGTTTCTGAAGAATTTTAACAGTTTTCTTGTATCTACGAACGCCAGAATGCATAAAATTGACCTAAACGTCTCCTTTTCCTATTCTGAGTCGATTCTGTATGCTTTAAGTGTGTTTGGTGGCTCAGAACCATCAAAAAACGTTGAAATATAGTTCAAATTCAATAAAAATAGACAAAAATACAGTTTCTAGCTAAAATTTGATGGTTTCGTTGCACTTTCCGAGCCCGTAGGGTATCTGAGTGGCTTAAAAGTACAAGAAAACACTTCAAAAGTGACGTTTCTGAAGAATTTTAACAGTTTTCTTGTATCTACGAACGCCAGAATGCATAAAATTGACCTAAACGTCTCCTTGCCTATTCTGAGTCGATTCTGCATGCTTTAAGTGTGTTTGGTGGCTCAGAACCATCAAAAAACGTTGAAATATAGTTCAAATTCAATAAAAATCGACAAAAATACAGTTTCTAGCTAAAATTTGATGGTTTCGTTGCACTTTCCGAGCCCGTAGGGTATCTGAGTGGCTTAAAAGTACAAGAAAACACTTCAAAAGTGACGTTTCTGAAGAATTTTAACAGTTTTCTTGTATCTACGAACGCCAGAATGCATAAAATTGACCTAAACGTCTCCTTTTCCTATTCTGAGTCGATTCTGCATGCTTTAAGTGTGTTTGGTGGCTCAGAACCATCAAAAACCGTTGAAATATAGTTCAAATTCAATAAAAATCGACAAAAATACAGTTTCTAGCTAAAATTTGATGGTTTCGTTGCACTTTCCGAGCCCGTAGGGTATCTGAGTGGCTTAAAAGTACAAGAAAACACTTCAAAAGTGACGTTTCTGAAGAATTTTAACAGTTTTCTTGTATCTACGAACGCCAGAATGCATATAATTGACCTAAACGTCTCCTTTTCCTATTCTGAGTCGATTCTGCATGCTTTAAGAGTGTTTAGTGGCTCAGAACCATCAAAAAACGTTGAAATATAGTTCAAATTCAATAAAAATCGACAAAAATACAGTTTCTAGCTAAAATTTGATGGTTTCGTTGCACTTTCCGAGCACGTAGGGTATCTGAGTGGCTTAAAAGTACAAGAAAACACTTCAAAAGTGACGTTTCTGAAGAATTTTAACAGTTTTCTTGTATCTACGAACGCCAGAATGCATAAAATTGACCTAAACGTCTCCTTTTCCTGTTCTGAGTCGATTCTGCATGCTTTAAGTGTGTTTCGTGGCTCAGAACCATCAAAAAACGTTGAAATATAGTTCAAATTCAATAAAATTCGACAAAAATACAGTTTCTAGCTAAAATTTGATGGTTTCGTTGCACTTTCCGAGCCCGTAGGGTATCTGTGTGGCTTAAAAGTACAAGAAAACACTTCAAAAGTGACGTTTCTGAAGAATTTTAACAGTTTTCTTGTATCTACGAACGCCAGAATGCATAAAATTCACCTAAACGTCTCCTTTTCCTATTCTGAGTCGATTCTGCATGCTTTAAGTGTGTTTGGTGGCTCAGAACCATCAAAAAACGTTGAAATATAGTTCAAATTCAATAAAAATCGACAAAAATACAGTTTCTAGCTAAAATTTGATGGTTTCGTTGCACTTTCCGAGCCCGTAGGGTATCTGAGTGGCTTAAAAGTACAAGAAAACACTTCAAAAGTGACGTTTCTGAAGAATTTTAACAGTTTTCTTGTATCTACGAACGCCAGAATGCATAAAATTTACCTAAACGTCTCCTTTTCCTATTCTGAGTCGATTCTGCATGCTTTAAGTGTGTTTGGTGGCTCAGAACCATCAAAAAACGTTGAAATATAGTTCAAATTCAATAAAAATCGACAAAAATACAGTTTCTAGCTAAAATTTGATGGTTTCGTTGCACTTTCCGAGCCCGTAGGGTATCTGAGTGGCTTAAAAGTACAAGAAAACACTTCAAAAGTGACGTTTCTGAAGAATTTTAACAGTTTTCTTGTATCTACGAACGCCAGATTGCATAAAATTGACCTAAACGTCTCCTTTTCCTATTCTGAGTCGATTCTGCATGCTTTAAGTGTGTTTGGTGGCTCAGAACCATCAAAAAACGTTGAAATATAGTTCAAATTCAATAAAAATCGACAAAAATACAGTTTCTAGCTAAAATTTGATGGTTTCGTTGCACTTTCCGAGCCCGTAGGGTATCTGAGTGGCTTAAAAGTACAAGAAAACACTTCAAAAGTGACGTTTCTGAAGAATTTTAACAGTTTTCTTGTATCTACGAACGCCAGAATGCATAAAATTGACCTAAACGTCTCCTTTTCCTATTCTGAGTCGATTCTGCATGCTTTAACTGTGTTTGGTGGCTCAGAACCATCAAAAAACGTTGAAATATAGTTCAAATTCAATAAAAATCGACAAAAATACAGTTTCTAGCTAAAATTTGATGGTTTCGTTGCACTTTCCGAGCCCGTAGGTTATCTGAGTGGCTTAAAAGTACAAGAAAACACTTCAAAAGTGACGTTTCTGAAGAATTTTAACAGTTTTCTTGTATCTACGAACGCCAGAATGCATAAAATTGACCTAAACGTCTCCTTTTCCTATTCTGAGTCGATTCTGCATGCTTTAAGTGTGTTTGGTGGCTCAGAACCATCAAAAAACGTTGAAATATAGTTCAAATTCAATAAAAATCGACAAAAATACAGTTTCTAGCTAAAATTTGATGGTTTCGTTGCACTTTCCGAGCCCGTAGGGTATCTGAGTGGCTTAAAAGTACAAGAAAACACTTCAAAAGTGACGTTTCTGAAGAATTTTAACAGTTTTCTTGTATCTACGAACGCCAGAATGCATAAAATTGACCTAAACGTCTCCTTTTCCTATTCTGAGTCGATTCTGCATGCTTTAAGTGTGTTTGGTGGCTCAGAACCATCAAAAAACGTTGAAATATAGTTCAAATTCAATAAAAATCGACAAAAATACAGTTTCTAGCTAAAATTTGATGGTTTCGTTGCACTTTCCGAGCCCGTTGGGTATCTGAGTGGCTTAAAAGTAAAAGAAAACACTTCAAAAGTGACGTTTCTGAAGAATTTTAACAGTTTTCTTGTATCTACGAACGCCAGAATGCATAAAATTGACCTAAACGTCTCATTTTCCTATTCTGAGTCGATTCTGCATGCTTTAAGTGTGTTTGGTGGCTCAGAACCATCAAAAAACGTTGAAATATAGTTCAAATTCAATAAAAATCGACAAAAATACAGTTTCTAGCTAAAATTTGATGGTTTCGTTGCACTTTCCGAGCCCGTAGGGTATCTGATTGGCTTAAAAGTACAAGAAAACACTTCAAAAGTGACGTTTCTGAAGAATTTTAACAGTTTTCTTGTATCTACGAACGCCAG